>NC_084856.1:9281269-9471206 GCF_951802175.1 Populus nigra | reverse complement strand
TGTTTAAGTCGGAGGATAAAAGTGAATGTTTTTGAAATTTATGGTGTGTCACCTATGTTTGCCGCGTTTTTCATTTCAGTCCCCCATCTTTCAATCGCACCCTTTCATAAGAATTTAAAATCAATTGCTCCTTAAATAAAACTTGATCGTCCAAAAACAAAGTTTGAGAATTAAATTGAAAAACAATTACACAATGACAAATATCTCAAGTATGATATTTAAAACACTAATGTTGCATATAGTAAACAAGAAGACACAGCGTGATAAACCTATTTTTAACGGGCCTAAAAAACTCTTATGACCCTCCTCTCATGGACACGCCCAAGGGAATGAGCATGGCCTGAGTCATATGGGGGCTTGGTAGTGTGCCAAGCCTAGCCACGCGGGGGCTTCACAGTTTGCCAAGCCCCGACACACTGGGTCTAGTGCCAGCTATACCCAGATGCTATTAGGCTTGATAGTGTGTGCCAAGCCCCAGGCATGCTAAGCTTGGCAGTATGCCAAGCCTCTATCATGCGTGTGAGAATGCGTATCCTCCCTTGAAATACCCAAGGAAATGACCATCCTTTCTTGGCACTCCCAAGGGAATGAGGTAATGTGGGTCTAATAAATAAACCAGGCTCAAAGTACTTGAACTTGACAGTTAGCCAAGTCCACGATAACGTGGGTGTAACAAACATGTCAGACCCAAAATACTTAGACTTGACATTAAGCCAGGTCCAAGGTAACGTGGGTTTGACAAACATGTCAGACCCAAGGCATTTGGACATGATAGTCATCCAAATCCATTGCATTTTGACTTGGCAGTTAACTAGGTCCAAGATAACGGGAGTTTAGAAAACATATCAGACCCAAAGTACTTGGACATGACAGTTAGTCAAGTTCAAGGTAAAGCGTGTCTAGCAAACACGTCAAATCCAAAGTACTTGGATTTGAAAGTTAGCCATGTCCAAAGTAACAATCATCTTCCATTGGCACGCCCAAGAGAATGAGATAATGTAAATCTGGCAAATATGTCAAACTCAAAACACTTAGATTTTGTAGTCAATCAGGTCTAAAACAACATGGGTCTGACAAACATGTTAGATCCAAGACACTTGGACTTGGCAGACAATTAAGTCCATTGCACTTGGACATGGTAGTTAGCTAAGTCCAAGATAACATGGGTCTGGTAAACATACGAGACCCAAAGTACTTGGACTTGACAGTTAGTCAAGTCTAAGGTAACGCGTGTCTGACAAACATGCCAAACCCAATGTTTCTTAGACTTGGTAGTTTGTGAAGTCCAAGGTAACAACTATCCTCTCATGGACACGCCTAAGGGAATGACCATCCTCCCTCGGGTACATCCTAGGGAATGATTATCCTTCCTGGGCATGCTAAGGGAATGATGTAATGTGGGTCTGGAAAATATGCCAATCAGCCAAGTCCAAGCAACGTGGGTTTAACAATCATACTAGACCCAAAGCATTTGGACTTGCAGTTAGCAAAATCCAAGGTAACGACCATCATCCCTTGGGCATGTCCAAAGGAATGATCATCCTCCCTTGGTATACTTAAGGGAATGAGGTAATGTGGATCTGACAAACATGTCATATCCAAGACACTTGAACTTGGTAGTCCGCCAAGTCTAAGGTACTTAGACATAACAGTCAACCAAATCTAGGACAACACGGGTCTAGCAACAATGCTAGACCAAAGACACTTAAACTTGACAGTTAGTCAACTCCAAGGTAATGACCATCCTCTTTTAGACATGCCCAAGTGAATGAGGTAATATGGGTCTAGCAAACACGTCAGACATAAGGCATTTGAACTTGACATTCTGTCAGGTCCAAGGTACTTGGACGTGATAGTGAGTCAAGTTCAAAACAATATGGGTCTAGCAAATATGTCGACCTAAAGAACTTGAATTTGACAATTAGTCAAGTTCAAGGTAATGACCATCATCTCTTGGCACGCCGAAATGAATGACCACTCTCCCTTGACACGCCCAAAGGAATGATCAACTTTCATTGGGTCTAACCTCGGGGAAGAACTCAATCTCCATAAGTTTAGCTACATTTGATGTGAAACCCTGGAAATTTATAATTTAAATATGCAGATGTGTAAACCCTCATGTAAACGTAAGACTGAAAGTGGTATGATTTCAATAAGTGATGGAAACCAAGATTAGAAATAATAGATAAATAATGATATATAATGAAAAGGATGACCTCCATAAAATGAATTTTGGTTTAGAATTCATAAGGATAAAGAAACTGGTAACGTGTTTTGATGGATAAAATAATGAGAAAAATGACAAAATGTTTCTAAGAAATAGGGGAGAATCTACCAAAATTTTGGTGGAACCTGTAAAAAAAAATTACCTGAAAATTTTCAATGTATCATGGAAAAAGATGTAGGAAATCGGGGTTGTTACATTTGACATCTTGGACCCTAATCTCCCAACACCTTTTAGGTGTAGGAAAGTCCTCCAATGACTCACCATATTCCCATCGAATATTATTATAGATGTAAGGAATATTTATCTCTCATTAAATGCTATCAAAGTAAGATTACACCTTTTAAATGTATAAAAAATCTTTTAAGGACCCACCATATTTCCATCAAATATTAATATAGATGTAAGAGATATTTATCTCTTATTAAATGCTATCAGGGTAAGATTACACTCTAAATCCTTTTCTTCATAAAAGGATAAGACTTATGGGCTATAAATACACCATGAGACCTTTATAATAAAGGTTCACAATCTTCATTCTCTACTGTATATATATTTTCAGAGCATCTCTTTTTAGAATGTTCTTGTATTTTCTCTCTCTAAAAAGATACTTATTTAAGTATCAGAGAGTCTCCACTTTCACCAAATGAAACATTTTAAATGTATTAGCCACAAGTCACATCAGTCTACCAAACACCAAATGTGAGCTATCAACTACCTTGGTTAAGGAGAATAGATGAGATTGCTAGGATCAATTGAATAACCAATTATCCAACCTAGAAACCCTATTACTAGCCTAGCTGGATTTTTAGAACTTCATCACAAGGACAAATCTCTTCCTTGCTTAAATAACCTTGCTACTGACTTTTGTATCCTTAAAAACTAAGGATTGTTCTTATTGCCCTTTGTTTCCCATGTTAACTAGGAGAAGTAAATAATCCTTGTGAGATTAGGATGTAGCTGTCGCCCTTACTAACTTCTAAATCACAATAGTGTTTCTAATTGTAATAATGATTATTTTTTAAAATATTTTTTTAGAAATATCTTAAAATAATATATTTTCAATTTTTTAAAATTTATTTTTGATATCAGCATGTCAAAATAATCCAAAAATATAAAAAATTAATTTAAGGAAAACAATTCAGATTTTTTTGAAAAGCACAGCCGCACCACAATAACAAACACTCCTTGCATCCAATGATGTCTCTTAAAAGTGTTTTCAATATTGAAATTACCCTTGTCCCCCCTTCCTGCCAAAAAAAAAAGACAAGAAAACAACAGTAATACACAATGTCCCGTAAAATATCTCTAAAATCCAGCCATTTCTTAGTTTTCAGCACAATTTTTAAAAATATTAATGAAATAACACAATTAAAAAAATTAGTAAAATAACACAATTTATACATATCGCAATGGAAAAACGCGATTTTTATAGCTTGTCATTATATTGAATAACGATATCTTTTAAAAAAATATTAAATGAACAGGAGAGAGGAGAGGAAAAAACACTCTAGAGACATACCAAAATTTCTATTACAACACCACTAGTATTATTAAAAAGATTTCAACTAAGGTTGTTCCGTTCCATTTCGTCTGGAATGATCGAAACATTTCATACCAATTCAAAAAACGAAACAAAACAGAACAATTTTCTTCTCATTTCAAATCTCAATCCGTTCTAGATTTTTCGACTAAATTTTGGCCGGAATGTTCCAGTTTCATTTCACATGTTCTGTTCCGGTCTTGAAAAGCTGTTGAATCAAATTGAACCTGATTCAATTTGATTAATTAAACCATCCAAGTATAAAAAGCTCTTTTTCATTACTATTCCCAATAACAATGATATTAATAATAATATTGAAAATTATTATTACTATTTTCATTAACAATGATATTAATTTTTAAAAATTAGATTTATCACTAATATATGGTTTATATTCATATTGTTTTTGTCATGTTTATACTTTGTAGGAATTTGAGCAAAACAAGAGATGTTTTAGATCTCATTAGCTTTGATAACATTGACCTACATTTATATTTAAAATATTTGTGTTAAAACATTTTACTTTCATAATATTTTGACATTTTGTTTAAGTTGAATTATTTTAAGTTAAAGATTTATTTAATTTTGACTATTTAAAAATATTTTAAAATTTAAAATTATATTTGTTTGACATTGAATTTGTATTGCATAATTTATAATTAATTTATTTTGAAGTTGAATTATGTTTGTTGAAATATATATATATATATATATATATATATATATATATATATATATATATATAATCCCGAAACGGTGCGCTGAAACACTTCAAAACTAAAACATTTCATTTCAATTGAAAAAACAAAAAACTCATTAAAACAAAATTGACAACAAGATAAATCTGAAAATATCAAAAAATGTCACTAATAATAATATAAATGAACTATACTTCAAACTCAAAGGTGAAAAACGATTAATTTATTTTTAGTGATAAATATGATTTACTCAAAATGTCACTAATAATAATATAAATGAACTATACTTCAAACTCAAAGGTGAAAGACGATTAATTTATTTTTAGTGATAAATATGATTTACTAGAGTAATTGTTGATAATTTTTTTTTAATATTGTTAGTTTTATTTCATTAAAATCTTTTGATATTACTTTTTTTTTTTTATCTCTTTTCTACCATGATTTTTTAATATTTTCTAAATGATGTCTATAAAATTGACGTTCCCAACCGCAACTTGTCCAAATTATGCTATTTGGCTTTTATTTATTTTTCTTTTTCAACTGTACTATTCTTTTAATATTTTTAATTAGTTTTCTAATTTTGTTTTTAAAATCACAAAATCCAAACCAGCCAAAGAAAAACCATTGTCCTCTCCTCTCCTAGTCCCACTGAAACACAATCTCTCTCTCTCTCTCTCTGAACAAAATGGTAACCACCACCACTGTCCCAGACAACCTCACTAGAGACCAATATGTGTACCTCGCCAAGCTCGCCGAGCAAGCCGAACGCTACGAGGAGATGGTCCAGTTCATGCAAAAGCTGGTCCTTGGCAACACACCTGGCGGTGAACTCAACGTTGAGGAACGCAACCTCCTCTCTGTCGCTTACAAAAACGTGATCGGCTCACTTCGTGCTGCCTGGAGGATTGTGTCTTCGATTGAGCAAAAAGAGGAAGGCAGAAAGAACGAGGATCATGTTGTGCTTGTTAAGGAATATAGATCTAAAGTCGAGAGCGAGTTATCTGATGTTTGTGCTAGTATTTTGAGGTTGTTGGACTCGAATCTCATACCATCTGCTACTGCGAGTGAATCCAAGGTTTTTTATTTGAAGATGAAAGGGGATTATCATAGGTATTTGGCTGAGTTTAAGGTTGGTGATGAGAGAAAGGCTGCTGCTGAAGATACTATGTTGTCTTACAAGGCTGCTCAGGTATCAGTATTAATAATCTTCGATTTTTTTTCCTGTTCTGTTCTGTTTGGTTTGGTTTTTTGTGGATTTTTGCTTAATCTAAGATTTCTTTTCAAGTGTTTGGATAAATAACTGGGTGGGTTTTTAGCTTTACGGCAAGAAGCTATAATCTCTAGCTTTCAGTTCTTAATGGAGTTGATTGGATTTATAGCGAGTATTGGAGATTTTTGTTTTTCAATTTTTTTTTGGGGGGTTTGGATTAGGGTTGAGTGAATTGAAAGTTTGATTAAAGGAAAAGTAGAATGGAAGTGTTTTTATGTTTTGATTGATAAACGTTGGACGTGTTGCAATTGTGAAGGATATTGCGGCCGCGGATCTTGCACCAACACATCCAATAAGGCTGGGTTTGGCACTGAATTTCTCTGTGTTCTACTATGAGATTCTCAACCAGTCTGACAAAGCCTGCAGCATGGCGAAACAGGTATGCTCTCTTTATTTTCCCACTTTGACAATAATTATGTCCATCTGTGAATAAATTATTCTTGTATGAGTGGATCGGAGTTACGGGCCTCTTGTTCTCTTTTCTTCTTGTTTCCTTTCCTTTTCCTCTTTTTTTGGTGCCTTCTAAAGTGAAGCCAAGAAGTTCTGTTTCTCAGTATTTACTACTGTGCAAGAGAAATGAACTGGAATTTCTGAATGGGAAAATGCTCGTTCAAGAATCATTGTTTGATGCATGGATGAACATAAACATTTAGGACTCTCACGAGCTTTTCAAGTGGTTTCAATTGCTCAAGCTTTATAATGTGCTGTGCACACGTGCTACCGTATTCGCACTCATTTGTGTACACGCACGAAATTTAACAGAAATTCCATTTAGTTCCTCAAGTGTTCCTGACATTTCTTCATCACCAATGCCTGTTTCAGTGTGTGTGGTTTTAGTAGCACACCAATTATCAGCCACTGTCCTTTTGAAATGACCGAGGTCCTATTTCCCCTTTGGTGTATGCTCACCAGAGATTGCAACAAGTTATACAGTCCTTGTATCCATGAATAAATTCTTTTTACTTCTGCCCTGCCAACTCTTTGTGCAGGCATTTGAGGAAGCTATTGCTGAGCTAGACACTTTGGGAGAAGAATCGTACAAGGACAGCACTCTAATTATGCAACTCCTAAGGGATAACCTCACTCTTTGGACATCAGATGTCCAGGTTGGTGTTTCGCTTCCTCTCTAACGCTTATAGTCAATGATATATCTGCTGGAAGTTATGGTTTCTCTGTATCACTAGAGAACCAGATTGTTTGAGATCTAACCCTGGCTTATTGTTTTACTTCAGGACCAGTTAGATGAGCCATAGAAGGCCTCATAAGTTCGACCGGTCCTAGTCTTAGTCTTCTTCAGGAGGAGGTGGGCTTTGAATGTCATCCATTTTCCCTGATTGCAAAGTGTGTTAATTTGAGAGAATCGGGCATCACCCATTTGACATGATGGTTTCTTATTTAGACTATTTTTAACTTGCTTTCGAATTTCAAGCGCGTTGGAAAGGGTAGCATATGATTTGGGTATATTTTAATTATGTAGCTTTTGTTTTTGTCATTATAGGCCACACCGTGTTTGAGTTTGGTTTAATAGTGTTTTTGGCCTGAAAAAATATTACATTAATACTTTTTTAGTGTTTTATGATGATTTTGACGTGCTAATAAAAATAAAAATAAAATCTAAAAAAATTAGTTGAATATTTTTTCAAGTGAAAAGTATTTTTAAAAAGTATTCTATGATACAATATCAAACACACTATGATCCTGTTTGGGGATGTGGTGTAATTTGTTTTTTATCAAAATTTAAATTTGATTTTGCGTCAAATTAAATTTTTAGTGTTTTTGAATTGTTTGGTGTGCTGATGTTAGAAAATAATTTTTTTTTAAAAAAATTTTTAATGAATTTTAAAAAAAATATTTTGAAAAATAATTTTTACTATTTTTCTAAACACCTCGAAAATCTTTCTTATAAACTAAGCATTGAAGATTTACATTTATAGGCAAGGAAATGTGTAGAGTTAGTGCACTATGCTCACTCTTCTGAGCCAAAATCTTCCATATAAACTAAGCATTGAAGATTGACATTTATAGGCAAGGAAATGTTTAGAGTTGGTGCACTATGCTCACTCTTCTGAGAAATATACCCTCTCTTCAATCTCTTGAACAACACAAATACTGATGCAAAGAGGCACTGCTGTTCCTGCAACAGCTTTCCTTTCAACACTAGCTTTGCTGTTCCGTTCAGCAGCTGTATGGATTTTGCTTGCATGGTTTTTGTCAAGAATCTCATCAAAATAGCCAGAAAAGGTATGTCATATATGATCTGAAACCCTCATGTTATTCCCGAACTCAGACCTACGGGAAGCTTCTTGTTTGAAGTTCGAGACCTGAGGGATGGAACCGCTGCTGGCAATGAACTTTTTATGAACCCATACCCGTAGAATCACCGTACCTGACTTCGTTATATAACCCTAAAACATCTTATATCCATTAGCTCAGCGTAAGTGCACTTGTACTCTTGTTGCCAAACAAGGTTGGCTTTGGACATAAGCACACCATCTGGGAGGCTCGTGGTAGACTGCCTTCATTCAGACAGGGGGTTTCATACAAATTGAAGTGGTTGTTTAAAGTATTTTTTTATTAAAATATTATTATTATTTTTTGAAATTATTTTTAATATTAGCTTATTAAAATGATTCAAAAAATTGAATTGCAATATCAAATACTGCATTGATTTGGGAGTAAAAATCAATGAAATAATTATCTGGTTATATTACAAATAGTCAAGAGTGTTTTAAAAAAAATAAAACCAAGAGTTATAACATAGAAATATTTTTTAACGGGCCATCAGATACACTAAAAGGACCGTCTGCGGCATCTCTCAACAGCAAAAAGAAGGATGGTATGCTGTGGACATCCAGAAGTGCTGTATTTAAAATATTTTAAAATAATATATATTTTTTACATTCATCTAAACAAATAAAAAAATTATATTCAAGACTTTTCCGACCACACCCGTAATAATATACTGGCAAATCAGAAATGACCAAAAGCACATGCAAAAAATTTCCTACACGGGGGCCCAGCCATTGACCACCACACATGCTCCCGGCCAGCTGAAAACACTCCAATGGAGTATACAAGTAGCAGAAAAGAAAAAAAACTTCGTTTGACAAAGCGCGCACTGAATGCTTAATCATACTAGCAAAGTGGTGGATGAATGTTTACACTATAGTTTACTTAAAAATATATTAAAATAATATTTTTTTTATTTTTTAAAATTAGTACATCAAAATAATTTAAAAATACTAAAAAAATATTAATTTAAAAAAAAAAACTAAAAAAAAAAATTAAATTTTTTTTAAATATTTTTAAAACGTAAAAATAAACATGATAAATCTATTACGGAGTCTTTGAGCCGTTTTAAGTACGGAATACTGCCACCAGTAATGTACAAGGAGATTACTTCTAAGGAGATTACTTCTGGCACCCTGAGCGAGCAAAGAAATAAAATAAAACGCAAAGCAAATCTCACAAACACTTCATGGGCGGAGGAGTTAAAGAGGTTATGGTGGCCTATAGCCTAACTTAAGTACAAAATATAGATTACAAAAAATTCAATAAATAAAAAAATTAATGACTCATCCACCTTGATTTTTAATAATTAGTTAGGAGATAATCACATCAACTTTTTAATAACCTGAAACTCAAAAAAAAACTTTCCTTTTATCCTTTATTTAAAACCACATAAACCCTAAACACAAATAACTAATTAGTCGTGAGACAATTAAATTTACATGCCTTTGTAAGTTGAAGTTTTAGCTACTACATAATGTGAGATTGGTAAATAGGCTAATCAAATCAATAATTTACACGAAGTGGAACTACTCGATGGAGCTTTCATTTTGATTCTATTTGCAGCTTAATAGATATGTATGATGCAATTTATGCTTGAAAGTATGGTTCAAAAAGAATCTTCTAACTCTATATATAGAAAAGCTGATGGTTGTTTGATCATGATGAAATCCTTTGAATTTATATTCATTTTATATTTGATGCATTAAATAAGGGGGATTATTTATTTACTTTGTAGAGTTTTGCAACAAAAATCACTTGACATCTTAAATGCAATGGATCTTATATCAACTATTAAAGCATTGCTTTGAACTTTGAGAGATGCCAAATTTGATCTTTTCTTTGCACATGTGCAATATGTTTGCACATAATATGAGATTGGCATACCACATATGAATACTTCATATAAAAAGGCTATAAATCATTCATATTAGCAACAAGAATTAGTGATAATTTACCAACATTATCATTACAATATATTTAACTCAATAATAGATTTTCAGTTGAAAGAATTAAATTTTAGAGTCAGTGATGAGACAGTGAAACTCCTTGCACTTATCTTTGTTTTAGAATCTAAGGACAACTTTAAATCATTTACATTAAACAAGAACTTGCTAAAAATATCAATTCGAATTCGATTATAGATGAATTCTGTTCTATAAAAAATCAAAGTGTACAATTTTAATAGTGTATTTTTTTTTCAATTTTATGTACTTTAAATTTTATTTTATTTTATATATTTTATATTATGTATTTGGATTGAAACTTTACTGTTAACTTAATAAATTTATATATATATATATATATATATATATATATATATATAAATTAATGATTGATCTTGAAAAATAATTTATATGTAATTACTTTGCAGCTCAGGATAGAAAAAATTACTGAATCCGCCATTAAACCCATGTTCTTCATTTGCTATCATTGTTTCCGCCTTCCTATTCCTAACATTCTGTTCTTCTCGGGCCCTGAGAAAATGCGAGCATATGGGGATCCTAACAGGTGTTAGTATGGTGGCAACATTCCGAGTACATAAGAAGTTCAATCTTCTGTGCTCTCTTTAAAATGGATCACCACGTCCTCCATGTGTTTTCTTCACATCTTTAGCTTGCAACGGGGATTTTCTATGGAAAATTTGTTACCATATTATGTGCGTGCTATTGAAGCTTTATGCTTACTCCTATTCATGGTTTGCTTTGACATGCTCTGTTACTGCTTCCACCGAGGATTGCCTGGTCTTGATTATCAACAATTCCTCGGCATCTGACTGGATCTACACCCCAAAAAAGCAGCGGCTTTAAACGAACATAAGGTCTTGAATGCCCAAAAGACCACACGAGCTATCTAGAGTCTAGACGGCACACAAGTTAGAAGGGTGCGTATACTATATTCTTCAAGGGGGAAGCTGAGTGATACCTCTCCCTGCCATTGATACACTGATTCAATACCTATATCCACAAGAAACATTGGTTTCATCAGCAATTAAAGCTATAAAATCATCAAATTTGCAAAATGCAAGGAGATGTGATGCACGAGAGATAAAGCATTACTTAGTGTACGCTTTGGCATTGCAGCAGCGGCAGAAAGCAAATATTGATTCGAAGTGTTTGGTTGATACAAACCATTTTTTTTCACATGGTCCCCGCCCAAAAACTGAGGTCGAACCTCAATTTATGAGAAGTAATTTTTATCTGCTTCTCTTGCATTCTTCTCCTGTCTGTGTTAGAGTGAACTCTCCACTGTTCACGTGAACAGTAGAGACTAGAACTCCACTGTTCAGGTGAACAATGGAGACCGGACTCGGTTCAAAGCTATAAAAATGCATTGAACCGGGTTCGATTTAGTAAAAAGAATTATTTTTATTTTTAATTGTGTTTTCTTTGAAAAACTAGTGTTTCACATTATTTAATGACACTATATAAATTAAAAGGAGATCACTTGATGACGTAATATTTGTAGAATTTAATCGCGATCCCAATTTTATTTTTGATTATATTTTATCTGATGTTGTTACGCGCTTACGAAACCAATAAAATTGTAGTTCTTGTCGGATGTATTTCCTACGTGATGGAATTGTAAATAGTTTAATGGAACAATAAAAAATATTTTATATTAAGTATTATTCATTTCATGATATAATAGCAGTAGTTAAATCTACAATGTTTAAATTAAAAACCATTAATATATACACACACTTTTAAATTATTTTATAATCTCAATTTGAAAAACTTTCTTAACTAAACACATTAAACTATTTTTTATTTAATCTCAATTTTAACCACAGTTTTAACCAAATATATATTTTTCCAAACCAACCCCAACTAAAAATATTTTTTATAAAATAATATTTTTCAAACCATAATATCAAACGCACCCGTATGTGCAAACCATGATATTCCTGGAAACTATATATTTAATGAATTTTTTTGAAAGGACATGATCTACGGTGAGGTGAGTTGCCACATAGAATAATTAAAGCAAAAGAACACAAGAGAGGAGACTATTTAAGGAAATGTGTATGTGCAAACCACAATGCGTAGATAACTCTCACTTTTGCTAGGGAAAAAGTT
Organism: Populus nigra; assembly: GCF_951802175.1. Lineage (NCBI taxonomy): Eukaryota > Viridiplantae > Streptophyta > Magnoliopsida > Malpighiales > Salicaceae > Populus > Populus nigra. The sequence continues at coordinate 9,459,103 of NC_084856.1, read as the reverse complement.
TGGAAAACCTAAGCTCGCGCTTACTTTCAGGAAAATTGTTTTGCATTTACCATCTCTAGTTTTCTTTTCATTCTAAAGACAGCTTTCCATGAAAAGCACATTGAATATTGGAAGTGTCACGGATGATATGATCTCAATCTCCTGGTACTCATCTTTTATCTGCAGAACAGCTAAAACGTTCATTACTTTGGGAGAGAGGGAGGGACGAGGGATGACGGAGGTGCGGTGGTGCTCAGAAACAGAAAAATATCAGGTGAGAGTGCATGTGTTGCAGGGTATAGGGCAGGATGTAAGGGAGGGAAAATCAGTTCACAATGCATCCTGTTGCAATGTTGCTGCATTCCTAGTGATGAGCTGACATTTTGGGCACACTCAGCAATTTCTCGTCGCAAATCAGCTTTGTCCAAAATGGAAACATAGATTTCCCCACAACCATCTGACACTAAAGTAAATAATCCAGTCATATATTGCCTGGCTAAAAGGAGAGCAAAGATGCATAGCAAATAAGATCACGACGAGGCACATGCCTGGTACTATGTCTCCGCATGCTGCCATAGTTTCTCTTTGACCATGCTGTTAGCCAGCTTCTTTCCTGCAGAGATATTGAGAATTACAAATGATGAAATCAAGCACTTCAAAACATCTGAGTCTTTCAAATCACACGACTTGGGAGATAGAAGAAGCAACTTCTGCTACATGGGAAAAATATTATAAAAAACTGTATAAAAAAGCCAACAAGTAACACAAATACAAAGGACGAAAACCTGAAAGCTATACATATACAGGATTGATCGTATCAATAATTCATTAAAAAGGAATATCAATAAGCATGGTTTCTCTAATTCGACGGGCAATAAATCCTCAATTAGTTATAGAGTAACGGGGAGAATAATACTCGATTATAATCAAAATTAATCCTTTAAATCCCTCAAAGCATCTCCAACACAGCAGCTAAAAAATTAGAAAATATGAATAGCTAAAATAGTTATTTTTATTTTGAAGTGTCATTTCTATATTTCTCTATAGAAAAGACAAAAGTAAATGAAAGTATAATATCTCTGTTGGCCAATATTTTTTTTCATTTGTTTTATATTCGTTGGCCAACGTCTTATTTTGTGTTTGTTGGCCAACGTCTATTTTTCTCTTTAAAAGAAGAATAGAAGGAAGAAAATTTACCTGCAAATTTCAAAACCTGCATTAGACCTCACCCTTCTCTTTAATTTAGAAAAACAAGAATCAATTGTCTTTCGGTTAATTAATAACATCGGTTGTGTTAATTAGCTGAAATCAAAAGGTATGCTTCCTCAAAGACTTTTTCTATTTTTTATTTTGCATCTCTTGATTCTTGAGACCTTTTGTTGTTAATTTGTTATTTGTGATTATTTTTATTTTTTTATATTTTTATATTTTTGATATGGGTTAAAAAAGACAATTTTTATTTATGTTGATATATTTAACAAAATTGTGAGGAAGTAATGATGGCAGCTGATATTAAAAAAGACATGGAGTGACATATCATAAATTTATTTTTGATTATCTATTTTAATTTGAGGTCAATTATATTTTGTCTTGTTAAAAATACAACTAAACCAGAATATCAATCCTCTTTTAGTTCCTAAAAATAGTCAAATTGTAATGGTTGTATGATTAGATTAATGTTAGAACAAGTAGGAGGCAATACTTATTATTAATTTACATATATGGAAACTACAAAATTGCTAGACATTGAATGTGAGCTTCCTTTACACCTTTTTATAAGGTTTTAACTTTAGTTTTTTTTTTTCAATGTAGATGGATTCAAATTTTCCAAGCTCTTTTACCAACTTTCTTATGAGCGAGTTAGAAAATATTCTCTCTCAACCAAGTGATTCTAATCAATTAATTGATGACTTAACATACTCGAATTTAAATGTCCATGCAATAAAAAAATCACAAAGAAGTAAAAACTTCTAACCAGAGAAAGATTGTTTACTTATCTCTGCATGGTTAAATACAAGCAAGGATCCAATTACAAGAGTTGAACAACAAACAAAACAATTATGGGCTCAAGTACATGCTTACTTTGTAGAGAATGGAGGAAACTTGAATAATCGTTCCCAAATAAGCATCTCAAGTAGATGGCAAGAAATAAATAGAGAAATCAGTAAATTTGTTGGATTTGTTACTCAAATTGAAAATCGTCACCAAAGTAGAATGATCGAAGAATCAAGGGTAATTTTAATATTCATTTCCATGTTAAATTGTTTAACATATATTTTAACATTATTGAATTTCTCTAATTTTTTACTGGATTAATGGTGCTCGGCAAATGTATACTTCTTGCGTTGGCAAACGATTTCAACTAGAACATTGTTGAGTTATCTTAAGAAAAGAACCCAAATGACAATTCGAGCATGCAAGTCAACATTAAAGGTCAAATAAGAAACAAAAAAGTCATGTTAATGCAAGTCTGGTTTCATCAGCTCCATCTACTCCTGATTCTGTTAATTTAGGAGAAGATAGTGAACCGTTAATTTATCAAGATAGACCATTGGTCAGAAGGCTGCAAAGGAACGACTTAAACATAGACAAGGTAAAGATAAAGTTGGGGAGTTAACTGTAAAAAATATCTTTCAACAATTTAGAGATATTCTAGTTGAAATTGAGGATCAGAAGAAACGAGACAAAAAAATTATATTAGAGCAACAAGCTATGATGATTCAACAAAGTCAAAAGAAACAAGAATTGGACAGGATTGAGAAAGAAGAACAAATTATGAAAATGAATATTTCTAATTTTAGATCCAATTTCTGTAATGTATTTTCAAAATAGAAAATTAGAAATTATGCAAAAGAGGGGTTTTAATTTTTAATTAACTTAATTGATTTATTGTTTAATATAATGTATTTTTAATTAAATATGTAGAAATTTGTTGGTTATTTTAAATATATTGTTATAAAATTGATATCAATTCATAATACTTTTTTGAAGTTCTTTTAACACTTAACAACAATAAGTAGGATTAATTAACTTAAAAGATAACAACCATAATGAAAAAAAAACATAAAAAACTTGAAAATTATGATAACATAAGAAGTTCAAATCTAATGATTCTACTCATTGCCATATTGTTCCCACAAATGTTCAATCAAATCTTCTTGTAGTTGAGAGCTAGTTGCTCCGTCCTGATTCGATTATGAGTTTGAAGAAAATCATGTAGTTCTGATAATTCACCATGTAACACTGATATAAAGGAATTGACTTCACGTTCATGATCAAATCCAAGGTTCATTACTCCTTCATCCTCAATAATCATATTATGCATTATTATGCAAGCTTTTATAATATTTGCAAGCGTTTTTTTCATCCCAGTATTGAACAGGTCCACGTACAATTGCAAAACAAGATTGGAGCACCCCAAATGCCCACTCCACATCCTTTCTTGTACACTCTTGCTTACTTGCAAAATATTTTCTCTTTACTCTTAATGGTCTTGGGATTGTCTTAACAAAAGTTGACCAATTAGGATAAATCTTATCTGCTAAATAATATCCCATTGTTTATTCATGCCTATTAATTATATAATTGATAGGAGCAGTATGACCTTCAGCAAGTGCAACAAAGATAGGTGACCGATCAAGAACACTAATATCATTTAGTGATCCAGGCATTCCAAAAAAAGCATGTCATATCCAAAGATCTTGTGAAGTCATCGCCTCTAGAATTATAGTTGGTTCACGACAATGACCAATAAACATCCCATGCCAAGCAATTGAGCATTTCTCTCATTTCCAATGCATACAATCAATGCTCCCTAACATCCCTGAAAATTCACGCTACTCTCCAATTGATAATAATCGACAAATATCGGCCTCGTTTGGTACCCTTAGATACCAATCACCAAAAACTTCTACGATTGCTTTGACGAGAGCTCTAAGCTTTCTATTGCAGTAGTTTCCTCAATTCAAAGATATTCATCAGTAAAATCTACATGAATACCATATGCAAGTATCCTGTGAGCTGCAGTTACCTTTTGAAGGCAAGATAAACCAAGGACACCAAGAGCATATGTCCCTTATTTGAAATCTGGATTGTGAGCTTTCACTGCATTTGTGATTCGAAGAAAAAGACGACGACTCATCCTAAATCTTCTTTGAAATTGACTTTTAGTGAATTTAGGATTTTAAGCAAAATAATCATTATATAGCCTTAACTCACCTTCCTTTCTATTATGATTGACAATATTGTGGCCAAGAATAGAGCCATGATACTCTGTTCTCCGCCTTTGATTATTCGATTCTTCTTCAGCAACCACTGCGGTAGCAACTTGAAAGGCGAACATGGGAGTGCCATCATCAAAATCAAAAGCATCATAAAAATTAAAACTATAATGATTCATGATGAATTTTAATGAAACATAATAAAGATTGGAGAGAAGAAAATGATGAGAAAAATGTTTAAGTATATGAGAATATTTATAGATGAATTATTTTTTAAAATTTTAAAATCTTAGAATGTTGGCAGTTATTTTTTTCAAAATTTGAAATTTTAAAATTTAAAATGTTGGCTGTCATTTTTTCAAAGTTTGAATTTTTTTAAAAAAAATTGAAAATAAAAATTTAAAATGTTGGTGGTTTTTTTCAAAATTTGAATTTACTTTAAAAAAAAATTAAAATTTTAACAGTAACATATAAAACTGAAAATTAATCATATAAATAAATTATAAAATTTAAAAGTTGTAAATTTAACTTGAAATTATATATTTTAACTTTCATATTACTTCATTAATTTTATATTTACTTTTATAAATTACTCATATTAATTATATAATTAATAACATCATAATTATATTATATAAAAATATATAAATTAGTTATATAATTATATTAAAATTAATTTAATATAAAATATATTAAAATATAATTGGCTCTTCTAAATAGTTTTTTACCATTGGAATGTACATAAAAAAAACTATATTTACACTATTTAAAAATCATTTTATTAATTTGACTCTTTAATATAGCATTCCTTATTGGAGATGCTATAGGTAAGGGAAAAAAACAATCAAAGAAAGACACAAACCTGCTTCTCTATTTGAGACAGTAACATAAATAACAATACTTGATACTGGGGGCTGCTTGGCCGCCAAACTTTGATCTAAAGAAGTCAAAATGCACCGATTTTTTTTTATTGGAAAGCTGAGATAATTTTCTAGAACTTTCATGAAGACTATCTGTTTAAATTCTAACGTTAGCAATGATGTTTTGTTCAGACAAGAGGATAAGAATTATCACCAAGTCAAAATATGGTCACCCACTCAACAATTAGTCATCAAATCAATAGTTTTAAATTTTGGCCTATAAAAGGAGGCATTTGCCATGTATTTAGATATCTTGATTTTCAGATCAAGATCATGTTCTTGCTCTCTCTCTTTATATTTTTATATTCCTTAAGTTTTGTTTATTTTAATCTCTTTTTTTATGTTTTTCATTTCCTTACCTTTACTTAGTTAACTTATATCTTATTTATGCTCTTATCTTGTTTATTTATATTTTACTCTTTCATTATATTTAACTAAGTTTATTATGTCAAGGTGAAAAGGTTACACTAATGGTATAAGAATAAGTATAGTATAAACTCAACATGGACTTTAATGTTTGATACTAACATGTTTTGTATTTGTTATCTTATTAACTTTTAATACTTTGCTTGTTAAATGGTTAATCTAGATTTATGTTGCATAACCCTTGGTACAACAAATACTTGGTACTTTTATAGCCAACCGTATGGTATAACCGACACCTGTGCTATGAAAAGAACTTGATTTGTTGTTAACATAAGTTATAATCATGAATACCTGATAACATTTACAAGTATTAACATTATTCGAATAAGATAACTAATGTAATCATGTTAACAATTTATAATTCGATTGGAACCTTATTTGTATGTGGTATCCAGTTGAGTAATAAAAAGAGTTTATACTATACTTGTTTGAAATGCTATTAGTAGATCCTCCAACTTTGACAATTATTTTATCCTTTTTTAATCCTTATATCAATATCACATCTCAAAGCTCTCTTTAACTCCTTTTCTGTTATTATCTATTTTTTTATTTGTAGTTTATATAGTTAACTTTCTTGTGGTTTGACCCCGGTCTTACCGGGTTATTTATTACTTTGACACTCCTATACTTGAAAGAAGACATCAACTTTTTGGTCATATCAATTATCGAGGTAACTTGTAAACAAGCTTGCCAAAGATGTATTGATACTAGTAGAAAGCAAAAAACAAATCATTTATCTTCCACTAAAGTTGAGCTCCACACATCACATTAAAATTCAAAAAACTTAAAAAACTTTTCTCTTAATTGTAGGAAATAATATCTTGCGAATCAATACGATATCTTAATCTATGCCTAAACTAAATTCAACAAAATTAAAACACGTGATTTCTCTCTTAACTCAATTCTCAATTAAAGCCCGTCATCTTAACAACACTCTTTAACTCTATTGTTCAGTTTATTTTGGATTATGAGAGAATTAATTACAGCAATAATATTATTAGTGTTACTTATTTGGTATTTGGATCATCAGATTGTTTGAGGATTTGGAGATAAACGAGGAAAACACTGTAAAAATTATAATACATATTATACAGGAAGCGAAAAAGTTACCATTGGTGGCACAAAAGGTCTAAAATAAAAAATATACCTATCTTTTGTTTCCACATGAGTGTTAAAAAATATTTGTATTATCTGATATGATATTACCCATCAAAGTTTAATGATATAGATATTATATATATGACAATGAGTTAAAAAATCTAAGAAATAAAATATCATAGGTCAGGTGGTGAGTCGAGATTTTTGACACCAGGTTAACTCAATCTAACTCGCATACCATATACTTCTTTTGTTTTTATGTATGGTAGTTTATGAATTGAATATTTATTTTTATTTTATTAAGAAATATTTCATTTCAAAGTTATTGTTAATAATCTTATTATTAGATTTATTTAACATAACAATTTTTTTTTGTCTCCTTGTTCGAGGGGATGTAAGAAGCAATTAAAATTTAAAGGTGGTGTAAGATATGAAAATTAAACATAACATTGAGGTATCATAATATCTACTATTCATATTGTAGATTTGCTTCCAAATATAAACATGAACCATGAAAATTAGCAAAATACTTTGAACTTATGAATATATATAATATTCATAAAACAATAATTTCATCTCATGAATATATTTAATATTCATAAAAAATTTCACCCAACTTAATTATTTAACCCACTTGAATTTAAAAAATATATTAAAAAATTAGATTTATATGTTATAAAATATTAAAAATTAAATTAATATAATTATAAGCTAAAACACTACCTATCTATATTTATGGAACCTTTAAATTTTATTTAAATAGTGTTTAGTATTATGGTATTGATTATATTTTAAAGTATTTTTTAATTAAAAATGTATTAAAATAATTTTTTTATTAATTTTAAAATTATTTTTTATATAAATACATCAAAATAATTAAAAAATAATAATTTTTTTCTTCAAAAAATAAACTTTTGACAAAGTTGCCAAACGTTACCGTACTCTCCCGTGCCAGTTGTTAAAGAACTGTCCGTGCACATGCAATAAATCCCTACAAAATCTTGTAAATGTCCTTGAATTGTGTTCTGTTTTGCTATTCCTATTCCTATCCCATTCCATTTCTCTCTCTGTGATCCTATTGCCCCCTCTCCTGCTCTCTCTATCTGCCTTTTACCCTAAAAAGAGGCACACATTTCCCCCTTCACAAACCCCTGCTCGGAGTAGCAGTCTTTTCAGCCCCCAACTTCGATAGATAGTGAGTGAGAGAGTGATAAGCAGATGGACACTTCATCTATATAGGTTTCGAATTTTTGTTCTTTTGTAAAACACCAGTCTTTGTTCTTCCATTCTTTGATCCAAAAATCACTTCTTTCTTCTAAAACACATCTAAAATCTATATAAACACACAAAAATCTGCGCTGATTCCCCCCGTTTGCTGTTTAATGAACTCTAATGCTTAGATGCACACCTCAGAAAGATAAAAGAGTGAGTTTTTCTAGAGGTAGCATTAAATATGGCACCAAGTTTTGATTGTACAGTTTCAAGCCTTCTATGTGCTGAAGATAATAATAGTATTTTTGATGATAACGATTGCTACGGTGCTACCGTGGAGGAGTTTGAGGCCACGTGGCCTGACGGGAATCATCAAATCCAGAATCAAAATAGTGGTTGGTGGTTGCCAATGCAGAGTGAAGAGTGTTTGGTTTTGATGGTTGAAAAGGAGTGTCAGCATTTGCCTAGTGGTGATTACTTGAAGAGACTGAGAAATGGGGACTTGGGCTTGGGGGCTAGAAAAGAGGCTGTTGATTGGATTGCAAAGGCGGGTTCTTTTCTCTTTCTTTTTATTTTTTCGCTGCAGTTTGATGTTATATTAGATGTTCTTAAATGATGATTTTGCTTGATTGGTTTCTCGAATATATGAGATTTGGTTCTCTAAAAGGGGGTTTTGTTTTTCAGTGCGGGTGTATAGGACTTCTTTTCATTTTTTGGATTGGTATATTTTCCATTCACTGGGGATGGATTTGCATTTTCTATATATTTTTTGATTAATGTAAAGCCTTTTGTTCTAGTGTTGTGTGGCCGCTCTTTGATATCGGTGTCGTACGTGACTTTGAGGTGTTTGATGAAATGGGTTGCGGTTTTGTTCTTTTTGTTTGATGTTCTTTTTCCACATCCATCCACTATCTGAAGTGGGTTTGGTGGGTTCCCTTCTTTTTCTCTATATTTTCTCGAAGATTTTTTTGTGCATTTGTTTTTCCCTTCCCTGTTCCTTTCCTTTGATCAGCCTCGCACGAGTGTTGTTTATTGTTTATGAGGTGGTAGATTCTTTTTTGTTACTCGATTCCACAATTGAGCTTTTGTTGATGGTCAATACTAATGGCCTTGTTGCTCAACAGGTTCATGCCCACTTTGGTTTTGGACCACTTTGTGCTTATTTATCGGTAAACTACTTGGATAGGTTTCTGTCTGCCTATGAATTACCTGTGAGTTGAAACCAACCAATGATAGCGTTATTGTTTGGCATCTCTCTTACAATCTTTAACGTTTAATGGTTTACTGGCCTAATTCCATTCTGGTCGCATTAAATTTAATCTTGCTGTATGTGATCTGCAGAAGGGTAACGCTTGGATGATGCAGTTATTGGGTGTGGCTTGTTTATCTCTTGCGGCCAAAATGGAGGAGACTGAAGTTCCACTCTCTCTAGATCTACAGGTCTTTAATCAGAATTTCTGTTTGTATCACCCGTTGAGTTCATCTAATAAATTTAAGGATTCTGATATAATAGGTGGGTGAATCAAGATTTGTATTTGAAGCAAGAACTATACAAAGGATGGAGCTTCTTGTACTGAGCACATTGGATTGGAGGATGCATGCAATTACTCCTTTCTCCTTCATAGACTATTTCATTGGCAAGATCAATAATGATCAAACCCCACCTAGGTCTTTAATCTTACAATCAATCCTTCTCATACTGAGCACAATTAAAGGTCCATTTCTCTCTCTCTCTCATGCACACGTTGGCAATGTACTATCTACAATAATTTCTCCACGAAGTTGAAACAGTTATGATGAAGATATTTGAGAGATGGTGCCTGATGTTTTTGGTGGGTGGGAATTTAATACAGGGATTTACTTCATGGAATTTAGGCCTTCTGAGATTGCAGCAGCAGTGTCAATAGCTGTTGTGGGGGAAACCAAAACGGTGGACGTTGAGCAAGCAATTTCTGTACTTGCTCAACCTGTTGAAAAGGTTAAGATGGTGCCTTGTGGTCCAAAACCAGTAAAGGGACATAAATGATGACTCTTTTTTGGTTATATCATTTTGAATTTGATCACTGACCATGTGTAAATCAACTGAGACGTCCAATATATTATCCAGTGATTACGTTCTAATCGTTTTGTTTTATATATATATATATATATATATATATATATATATATATATATATATATATATATTTGCAGGAGAGAGTGCTCAAGTGTTTTCAACTGATTCATGATTTGTCATTGGTTGGTGAATCTGTCGAGGGCCCAAGTGCCTCACTCCTATCAGCGCCCCAAAGTCCCGTTGGGGTATTGGATGCTGCTTGCTTGAGCTATAACAGTGATGTTGGGCCATGTGCAAATTCTTCACACAATACCCCGGACGCCAAGAGGAGGAAGCCAGCCAAACCTTGCGAAGTTTAGTTACAAAATGAAAGTTGGGACTTTTTGACACAGCATCTATTTCATTTTGTTACACAGGAGCTTTGGTGTGACTATGATGAAGGTGTTTCCAAAGAAAATACACCCCGAAAACCAACTAGAGGATGACAGAAAAGGAGGGTAAAGAGGAAGTTAAAAGAAGAAGAAGAAGAGAGTTTTATGATTAGTGTTCAATAAGTTGGGTAATGATTAAAAAGGATGGAGGCAAAACGGGAGCGAAATGTTCATGCACTTGGCGTGAAAAGGACAGTCACTGCTGTTAAATATTAGACTTCTTAACAGCTACAGACAAGGTCTAGAGAGAAGGAATTTTTTTTTTTTTTCAAAAAAGGGTTTTTGGTCAGCGACAGTTTGCCCGAGTAAGGGGTTCTTCGGTGAAAAAGAAAATTTCAGAAAAAAAGAAAGAAAACAGAAAACAGAAAAAGGTAACTGTATGAGATATAAGGTTGGATAATTTCTTTTTTTTTTTGTAAAAAAATAAAATAAAAATTCTAACTTTTCAAGTGTGTTTTTTATTTTAATTTTAAATTAAAAAGTTTATTTAATTAAATATATTGAGAATTATTTGTGCTAATAAATATAAAAATTAAAGTGTTAATATATTTATTCAATTTGTCATTTTGCAGATTAAATAATTTTTTTATAACAGAAAAAAAAATTAATATGTAGGTGTTTTTAATATCTTTTTTATATCAAATAAAAGATATAATCGTGCTTACATATAATAAATTATATAGTAAAAATTATATACATTAATAAAAACTTGAAAGTTTTTAATCTAATTTTTAAAGTAGTAGAAAAATAGAATAATATTACAATTGCTACAATAATGAGATATTATTTACTTAGTTTTTGTAAAGAGAAGTAAAGAAAAAAAACTATAAAAAAATAAAAATAAGATATAAAAATGATATAAAAAGACTAAATGTAGAGTAATAAAAATTCAAAGTATATATAAAAAAATTATAAAAGAATAAAGATAAAATATAAAAATGATATAAAAAGGCTAAGTATAAAGTAATAAATATTCAAAGTGTAAAAAGTAAAAAATAATATTTTTTAAAAAAATATAAAGAAAAAAAATTAAAAAAATATTACAAATAAAATAAAGATAAAAAATGATAATAAATAAATCAAATTTCAAAATGATAAAAAAAATCAAGTATAAAAAGAAAAAATTATAACAAAAACTTGTTTTTTAAAAGAAAAAAAATATATAATTTTGATACCGCTACATTAAAAAAACATAACAAAATCTATAATTTTACCATTTTTACAGGAAAACATTATTTTTGTTTTAGGTAGGTATAATTTACAGGAAATTCAACTAGAAATTATTTTCCAATTTGTTTAATCATTTTCCTTTTTTTTTTTATATTGAGAATGGAAAGAAAAAGGAAATAGTAAGTACAAAACAATTATGTGAACTGATTGAAAGTATACAAAATGTTTTGTTCTGGAGATGTAATTGATTTTTTTTCTCTAGGTTATTTTATTATTGTCTTTGAAGTATGAACCGATGGGCCTATGACCATACTCTTGATTCACCATGAGTTTCAATGATTTTAATAATAATAATAATAATAGAAAACAATTATCACCTTCAAGATATTAGAAAGTACAATATAGCAATGGTTGCACAAGAATATACAAGTTGAAAAATAATGAAATTGTATTGAATATATCTTGATCTAGTAATTAAACAAATATTATCCATTAGATTATTGATTAGGTCTTAAAATTCAAGATATTCAGGAATAAAATTGTTGTGTTAAATAATTAGTTAGTCTTTTAGTTTAAATAATGTAATCCATTATCCTTAGGTTAAGATATCTAGTGAATTGATATGAAAAACCCAGGTAGTTGGTAATTGGTAACTGATGTTTCCTAATAAGCCAAAGTGTTTGGTAGGTTATAATAAAAAGGTTTTTTTTTTTATGAATGTGGGGACTCTTAGATGCTTAAATCAGTAACTTTGTAAAGAGAAAATACAATGATATTTTAAAAAGATAAACTCTAAAAATATGTATGCTGAAAATGCTAATAATAAATATATTATGAACCTTGAGTTTAAAGGATTTATGATATATTTATAGTCCATGAGTCCTGTCTTTTTTTTTTTTAGGGGAAGGGCTAAAGTTTAATTTTATCATTGTGATATTTTGAGTTGTATTTTACTTAAAACAATACGTATTTGATCAATATAAAATATTGAGCTACCTATGTGGGGTCCTAGAAAAATTCTCAAGGAAGAAAAAGGTGTTTGAGCCCATTAGTTGTGAAAAATATGTTCAGAAATGTTGCTTGAACCTAAAGCATGTTAGATTCGAGAAAGGTAGCCTGAGCTTATATAGGTGTTGGGGTGCATGCCCAACACCAAGAGTGTTAGGCTTGACAATACGCCTTGATAGGTGTGTGCTTAGCATTGGCTTGGGCTACCATGCCGAAGCCTATGCACCTTGGTATTAGTTGGGCTGGGGCTTGGTAGCCTGAGCCCACGGGGATTTTTTGGCCTTTAGGATGTTTTTTGGGCCCGTTAAATTTAGATTTGTTAGTAGCCCTAAGTCTTTGTGATATTGATATGTAAAGATTTGTAAAAATAATGGTATAACGAATTTTTTCGAGTTTTCTTCATATGAAAAGAGAAGTGAAAAGTCCAAATAATATACTAGAGAGCATGTGTGTAGTAGCATATACCATTGTTGAAAATAAAATTTCTAAGTATGTAGAAGGGGTCTATGGAGGAACTCATACTTATAAATTTTCTAAGTGGCTAAGAAAAACCCATGGAGAGTAAGTCTATACTTTTTCTAAGAAGTAAAGGGGAATGAACTCATATCGACGCTTATACTTAATAAAAACTTCTAAAGGGCAGAGGGGAAACCTATGGAGGAGGAGCCCATACTTAAAACAATTTCTAAGTGGTTAGGGGAATAGACCTATGTCGATGCTTATATATAGAAAACTTTCTAAGGGGTGAAAGGGACGAAACCATGTCAACGCCCATACTTAAAAAGATTTCTAAGGGGTGGAAGGGATGAACCCTTAGAGGGTGGTACTATTACACTAGGAAGACAAAGTTCATCCCTTGAAGATTAATCGCATTGAAGTGTGTAAGATATGTGATCTCTTTTCGATGACATGAGAACTCTTAATTGAAAAAACATCTCACCGAAGAGTAGGAGGTTAGTAGCCTCTTTAGTAATGGAAACATCTCACCGAAGAGTAGGAGGTTAGTAGCCTCCTTAGTAATGGTGTGGGGGCTTGGGAGTCCCCTAGTGGAGAGTATAAGAGGTATGTGATTTTCCTAGAGTATTGTTAGAGGACGTACCACTAGAGATGGTTATTTTCTGAGAGTGGGTGATATGTGGCCTTCCTAGTGATGTAATGGGACGTGAAAGCCCCCTAGTTAAGAGATGTACCTAAGAGTAGGAGATTCAAAATCATTCATGAAGATAATATAAAGCCTAAGATCCATACTGGAGAGTTATGTCAGTCCGAGACGGCATTGAAAAGGTGGAAGATCTAAAATCAATCCCTAGTGAATTGGTGAGATACACTTTGACATCACCTGGAGAATGTTCTAGTCTGAAACTTCACTTGAGAATGGAGGATCTAAAATCAACCCCTGGTGAATTGGTGAGAGGCCTTTAAGCATCACCTAGAGAATATGTCAATTCAAGAATGCACTAAAGAATGAGGGATTTGAGATTAACCCTTAAAGAATTGGGGAGAGGCTTTTAGGCATCACTTGAGAATGTGTTAGTCCAAGATTACACTTGAGAATGGGGGATCTATGATCAACCCTTGGTGAGATGGTAAGAGGCTCTTAGGCATCACCTGAAAAATATGTCAATCCAAGACTACACTAGAGAATGGGGGATCTAAGATCAACCCCTAGTGAATTAGTGATAGGCTTTTAGGCATCACCTAGAAAATGTGTCAATCCAAGACTACACTGGATAATGAGGGACCTGAGATCAACCCTTAGCAAATTGGTGAAAGGCCCATAGGCATCACCTGGAGAATGATGTTATTGCACTAAGAAGACCTCATATCCATCCCTTGGAGTTGGGGTCATTGTCTTATGGAGACTATTTCAATTCATTTCATGGAGAGTGATGTTATTATACTAAGGAGACTAAGTAAATCCCTTTTTTGAAAAGTGTCTGGAAGCCTCCATTGAGATACTTAGATAAAAAATGTATGTTAGAGATACGTTATTTTTATTTCAAAAATAAACTTACATTCTTATTAATGATTATGCATCCTGAGGTGAATTAAAGGATATGTATAAGGGAGGTTTTTAAGAGGAACATGTCTTAGAGGTTGAGCATAGGTGTTTGCTTTAACTACCCTGATAACTTTAAATGGGTGATCCTATTTCCATTTAAGGAAGTTATAAGTACACCAAATTCCTAATGGTTGATCCATTATAGTTCTTCCTTGATCTTTTATTTTTACTAGAATAATGATTTTGCTTAAGAGGTCTTTCATGTTGATTCTCATTGTAAAAACTAGGAGGCCTATGTCATAGCAAACTAATCTCTTTCACCTGTACATAATTTTCCATGACTTGTTTCACCTTGAGCAAACTTATGTATGATAAGGTATAAAGTCTTTGCTGAAGGGCATGCTCCATTTCCCCCTTTTATCAAGGCCTTTAAGACTACTAGTTCAAACAATTCTTCCACATTGAACCTCTTCAAATATATTTGTGTAGACTCGTCCTCTTGTTGGGTAACACCAAATAGTTTTGTGAAGCTTTTTTGGGTAGGTATACTAATGTTGAAGCATGCCACTAGCTTGGCACATAGGTAACTAAACCCTTCAATATAGATTGACTCCAAATTATTGTAACATGCACTCGTATACCCCTGAAAAGTTATGGGGGGGATTTTTCACATTGAGTCATTGTCTTAAATGACTAACTTTTAGCTACCGTGTATATTTTGTACATGCTACCTCGAGTCGGCCAGGCCATCATATATATCCAAACTTATTTTTATGGAAATGTAGTCCTTAGGGAGTCGAGTGTTCAATACTCGTTTGGACAAGAGAGAACCCCTCCACTAATGAGGGTTGTTGTCATTCTCCTAGGTATACTCGTATACAAATTGTCTCTCAATCCTTTATCTGTTAGGCTTTTAGAAGCCCAAGGAGTTTGGCATAGAACGATGATTACGGTAACTAGTGTCCATCTCACGATAGTTAGGAGGAGTATGATTAGAGTACTATCTATGTATATGAGTATCACAATGGCACGAGCGACCCCTTAAGGGATTCTCATAAATGTCATTCTACCTAGTCTTTTATGGGTAGTGTAATTGTCTATGGGCACCTGGTATAGTCGATGGTCATGGCAATAGGGAGTTATATGTTGTTAAGGGTGTCAAGACTTGTTGGGGTGACAAAATTTGATTTTTCTCTTGGGTAGCCAACATGGTCGAAGTAAGGAGTTGCACTTAACTTGTGAGTTATTGAAGGTCTAGTTGGATAGAAGTGTCTATATTAACGAGTAGATTTGTCTCGCATCTTGGCTCAATTATGTCTTAGTTGTATGCCATAAAATGACCTAGAAATGTCAAAGACAAGTTTTAGAAATCGATGGCTTTTTTATCAGTTTCTCAGAGACAACGTTAATTGATGAGGTCTTAAAATCCAAAATGCTTAAAAATAAAGCTAATGTGTTGGATAATCAGTTAATCTTTAAGTTCAAGCAATTTGATTCATTCTCCATAGCTAAGGTTTTTAGTGGCTTGATATAGAAAGCCCAAGTGGTTAGCAGTTAGTAGCGAATGATGCTTAGTAAGCCAAGATGACTAGTAGTCGATACCTACAAAATACCTTTTTTGATGGATGTGGGGAATCTCAAATCCTAAGTCAGTAACTTTGTAGAAAGAAAAAGTGCAATGATATTTTGAAAAGATAGGCTTTGAAAATATGTATGTTGAAAATGTTAAGAATAAAGAGATTATGAACCTTCAGTTTGAAAGATTAATGATGTATTTATAACTCATGAGTCTTGTCTTTTTATGGAGGGGAGGGCTTAAATTGTAATTTTACCCTTGTGATATTTCAAGTTGTATTATACTCAAAATAAAATGTATTGAATCAATATAAAATACTGAGGGACCCACATGGAATCCTGAAAAAAATTCTCAAAGAAGAGCAAGGTGCCTGAGCCTATTAATAGTGAAAAAAAGAGGTTCAGGCACGTTGCTTGGATCCAAACACATTGGACTCGGACAAGGTAGCCTGAGCCCATTTGGGTGCTAAGGTGATGGGAGTGACACTTAGAGGTAATCATTTTTTGTTCGGTTCAGTTTTTATCAAAAAAAGTAACCAAACCGAAATAAAAAAAAAACAGAAACCGGGTCAAACCGACCAGTTTTAGTTTGGTTCGGTTTTTTTAAGGAAAAACCCGGTTCAAACTGGTTTGGCTTGGTTTATCCGGTTATGGCTCGGTTTTTTTGGTTTGGCTCGGTTTGGTTCGGTTCGGCTCGGTTTTTTTGGTTTTCTGCTTGTAGAACCGAAACCGAACTGACCGGTTTTTTAAAAATTTTAGTCATTTTAATCGGGTTTTTTTTCGGTTTGGTTTTTTCGGTTTAATCGGTTTTTCGATTTTTTTTGCTCACCCCTAGTAACAATACACCTAACATTGGATATGTGCCCAACATTTGGATTGATGTGATAAGCATACAAACTAGTTTCAGTTATGATTCTTTTGGAAACTAGCTTATGAAAGAATTTTTTATTTGGATTGACGTCTCTATATCTTTTTGAACAAAAAAGACAAAAAGAAAAAGGAAATAAACATGAAAATAGTGGAGACTTCTACGACTTAAAAGATAGAGCACTAAAAACATGAATTTTTTTTAGAATTTAGAAAAAAAAAGATTGGGAAAATGAATCGGTCTAGGTAATATTTAGAAAAATAACACGGTTTGGTGAGTTGCACGACTTATATATAACACACCAAAAAAATATGGCCACAATATTTTTTTTCAGCCTCTCAACTCTCTACCACAGAAAACCAACCCAACAATTCAAATATACAATTTACAATTCATCTCCTTAACACAATAAAAAAAATCAACAAACTTCACAATTTATCAAAATTAATAATTAACAATTCATAATTAAACATAATGAAAATTAACATAACATTTTATTAAATCTAAACTAAATTCAAAATTTTTATAACATTAAAGCATATAATCTAATTTAATCTAAATATCACATGTGCTTGTGGATGGGCTTGAAGAGTTTATGAACAGGCTTACACCACTTAAACTCGTCCAAGTAAATGAAGGGCTTGCAGTGCTTGTGGAGAGGTGAACACCAAAATCATCCTAGCTTATAGATGAGCTTAGGATATTCATAGGTGTGCCTGGATCACTCGTGTATGGACCTCTCTAACTATATATCTTTGTTCATGATAAATAATCTTATCATCCACTAAAGCCACTTTAAGATGCTCTATCTCTTTAATCTCCTGAAGTCTACCATGATGTAAATTGAATGTATTGTTGGCTAAGGCATATCCCATATTGACTCATTCACAAATAACGACTATTGCTTTTCGAGTCTCTTGTAATAACATACACCTAATAAATACATTGAAACATAATTAGCACTCATAATCTATAATAACATTAATAATATTTAATAAATGTTATATATAAAATTAATATTGCTTACTAATCGATTATATATTGGATTTCGAGGCTTGTAATGCATCAGATTATGTGATGTCTCGGGAAACACGGCTATGTAAGTGTAGTAAGCCATCACTTTATGGGCAAATACCATCCCATGTAGTTGTCTAGATCAATTTTCAAATGCTGCTCCATAAAGATCTAATCTCTCCTAATATGTCAAAGATCTAGGTAAGTTGTATGAATCACTAGTCAATTTCCTTCCTGCTTACCCTGATGACTTATATTATATAGCTTGCCACCGATATCATAATTCAAGATTTGTTTGAATAAACCAAACTATTACATTGCCTGATCATGACAATTCATCTTAACTATATTAAAGTCATACAGCAAGACCTTACTAACCACAAATCAATTCCCTCACAACATATCATTGAAGTTGCTAATATCAAATCCTTGGTATATGACGTTCATATGACCTATCAAGACATATATTGGAAAATAAATTGAAATTAAAAAATTGACGCTCAAATAACAAAAATAAAATAAATTTATAATCCATATATGGTAAGATTGTTGTGCATCCGACTCATCTTAGTAAAACTTGTGGACGTGAGTAGAATTTAAAGTGAAATGTCTAGCCCAACACCATTTGACATGGCAAGCCACAAAATTAGTACATTTCTTACATTTAATTATATAAATTACATGTTATTCAAAATTCATTAAATTTTATTATTACCTAGATCCTATGGAGAGTTGCATCTGCGAGTGAGCTTTAAACATATTAATACCCGAACTCTATAGGTAATCAATATAGAGATGCTTTAATGACTAAAGCTATATGAATTTACATTTATAGTTCTAAGTTAGTATTTGAAATGGAATTAATTCTAACAAACAAATAATTATAACTAGAAAAATAGTATACACCCGATAATTTGAAAAATGGCTAGACTAATATGATCTTCATCCTAAGATGACAATGCTATAAAGTTTATTCCTTTAAAATTGAATTAGATGTTCTCTTCCAATGGAGATTGTTCTATCTATTCTAATGTTTTTACCATTTTTATTCTTAGATGCCATAAAACTAGTTTTTTTTTTTTGAATTTGATTAACTGTTTTTTTTAGTTCAATAATAGAGCATTATTCTAATTTAGAAAGAATAAAAAATATTTAAAATAATTTTTATATTCAAATTTGTTATTATTATAAATTATAAAAAAAATATTTTCACATTTTTTATTATAAAATTTCATTTAAAAAAACATGTCAAATATCTTTCCAAAATCTTCCATTACCAATGGAAATGGAAAAGGCATTTTCCACTCTTTTTTAGCCTAATGATTTTGTTTTACAAAAATGCTTCTTTAAACATACTTTACATGGCTGACAATAAAGATATGCAAGCATCTCCCTTCAGCTATAATTAGGGATGATCCAAAAGTCCTCGAGCATATATAATGCATATTTTTAGGGGCCAAATATTCACGAGTACTATAAGTAATGTAGTGCCAATGTTCTTCTTGATAGTGCTTAAGGACTTTTGGGTCATTCAACATACATAATCAATTAATCCTATGTCATATCCTCTAGAGGGCCTTAAAATTGGTGTCGAACCATGTTAGTTTGATGTTGTCATCTCTATAAGCAATAGTCGGAGGCCATGTCATAGTAGATGACCATATAAATCATCTCTGTCAATCAACCCCTCACGTGTCACGAAGATTTAAAAGAATGCAATAGAATAATTGAAAGTACATGTAAGTATAAAAAGGATTAATACAAAAAGAGTAAATAAAAGGTACAAATAAGTGTAAAAAGTTTGAACACCTATTTGTTAAAGAAATGGAGAAGTTTTCAATTGAATTTCAGCAATTATTTGTATAAAAAAAATGTTTTTTAATTTACATTATTATAAAAGCCTTTTGTTTTGTTATTTTGGCTTTACAAAAAATATGTTCAAAATAGTTTATACATCAATTAAAATTAAATTTGTAATTGTATGATTTTGGAAATCACACATTAACTTGATGCATTTCTTGTATTGTTATAAAATAAAACTACATATAATATAAAATGTTGTGAGTATATTCATTTGGGAAAAATAACAAGTATTATTATGAAATGGGAACAAATAATTATAATAAAAGCTACAAGTGATCAAGTATTTATTGTGCACACACTAATATTTCATTGTGGATTTGCATATGAAATGGTCATTTTGACTTCTTAAAACAAAACCAAATAATTTGGTTTAAGAGGTAATACGGTCTTTTTCATAGAATCAGTTTGTCATTGTCAAATTCACTGGGGGCATATTAGTCATCTTTTGTTTTTATTGCATAGTAAAATTACTAAATAGCCCTTAAAAGCAAAATTTATTTAACTTGCCTCTAGGGGCTTTTTCTTGGAATTTCGTTTTAATTTGAAAGTTAAAATGACTAAATTTCTCTTAAAATCAAATTTTCTTAGAATTGTATCTAGGGACTTGTTTGTCACTTTATCCTGATTTTTGTTTTGTAATTAGCAAGTAGACTTGGGGAAATTTTGGTATTTTAAAAAAATATGAATTTTATAAAAAAACAAAAGGTTGTTTTCGCGTGCGCGGCAACACCAATGTGTGAGAGATGCCCATGCTTTTTAGACAGTACTTGTGGTGCCTTCCAGTGACCAAAAAAATCCAGCCATTATGTCATTTAAGTGGTAGTGCATTCTATATGGTTAGCATGTATGGTGATTAAGGGTGGTTCTACGACGTTTGAATTTTTTGTATCCCCCCTCTTTTGTCTCTCATATCCTTGGTAATTGCACTGGCCTAGACAAAATTACAAGTTGTCCTCCAATTTTATTTTTATTTTAATTGTAGTCCTTATTTTTTTGTTGCGCTTTATTTGTTTTGAATCTTTTTTTTATTGGTTTTCTTCAATTTCATCTCTTAGCATTTGGTCATATTTGATTTTTATATCAGAATTATTCCTTATTCTTCTAATTACTATTTTTTTATATATCCTTTCCTTAATTAAATTTGTCTTTCAATTTTATTCCTCATTATTTTATTTTATTTTTATGTTAAACTTGGACCTTATTCTTTTATTTGCTTTTTTTTTTTTTGCTTTGGTTCCTTTTTTTAAATTCATTTTTTTAGTTTCATCCTTCAACATTGGATAGGTTGAGAATCAAGTTTCATAATTTTTTTTTTCTGTACGATGATCTTGATCTCATGATCTAAGTCACGAGTATGAAATATTAACCCATATTGACATCAATGTTTTTTTTATCATTTTTTACACCAATTTTCTTTTTCAATTTCATCTTTCAACACTAAATTTATTAACAATGGGGCTTCTTTATTTTTTTCAATTTTTCTTTCTATGAGGATAGTCTAAGCTTATAACCTAGGTCACGAGTTTGTCATGCTAACTCAGAATTGTTTCAAAGTTTGTTTTTGTCAATTTTTAATTTTTTTTTAATTTTATCTTTTAACATCAAGTTATCTTGGAATTCAGGTTCATAATTGTTTTCCTTTTAGTAAGCATTTTTTTTCTGCATGTCATCGTTATTGTTTTTTCTCTTTAGATTTAGTATGTTTATTTTCATTGTTTTTTTTATCATATTATTAAATTAAATCATCTTATTAAACCCAGTAGGGTCTATAACTTAAGTCTAAGGATTGTTTTTTGTTTTAAAATACACTAGCAACACTTCAACATTTTTTTTAAGTTACAAAAAGAAATTGACCTAGCTCGGGGCGAGTGTAGGGCACCTCTTGTTTTCACTACACACACACCTGTCAGTTCTCTCAACAAATTCCATTTTTGTTTCCAAATGTACAAGAAAGATATGCTTCATCTAACAAAAGGTGATAAAATGTTATTGTTGTAGAAGAAAGGAGAATATGTTTTATGCTTGTTAAAGCATCCACATTCATGCTTTTTATTTTGTAGCTAAATTCTAGCTAAAGTAGCTAAAAAGCCATTTTAGCTAGCTCTATAAAAAATATAATCACACACTTGCTCTTTAAAGTAAGGAATCATGAATATTTTATTGTTTTTGTATTACTCAAATTATATGTGAGATGAATATTCAAGTTTATGTCTTTCTAATTAATTAATAACACATTTAAAAATTAATTATTTTATTATAATAGAAATTAAAAAAATGCATACAATTAAAGAAATAATGAAGATTTAAACAATGCATACTAATTAAAATCATTACCATATCATTTAGCTAATATCTTCATTTGACACATCTCATAGTATTCAACAAAATGTTGAGACATGCTTATCATATCTATAAACATTATTTTTGTATCTTCTTATTGTTGTTTCAATAAAAGTTCTTATTGCATAATAACAATTTTGTATCCTTCTATTTTTGCCTTCTCATGTTTCGTCTTTTCTTTCTCTTCCTTCAAAGCAAATCATTTTTCAAAAAATCCTATCTTCTTACGTTCCATTTCTATTTCATGTTCTTTTTAATCCTATAAGATTGATCCAATACGAGAACTTATGCTAACCTTGTCTTTTTTAGCTTGTTTCTTTGTCACCTTTCTACCTATAAATCTCTTTATATTGTCGTTGTCGCCAAATACAATATCATCTTCTTCTAAGTTGATTAAACTTTGAGTAAGAGGAGAATAAATTATCAGAGTTGTATTTCTAATATTTTTGGATATTTTTGAATTTTCAATCATCCATTTAGATTAACTCTTCAATTTCTCCAAGAAATGTTGAAATAAGAATGGTTGATCTTGAATTTTTCGATATGCAATCATCGCTTTGTTGACCTAATATTAAAGCACATTGGAATGTATTACTTAAAAAAATTGATAAATTAAACGAATTTAAATATATAAGTTTTATATAATACCTTATCTTCATAGACGAAACTACTTTAATTTCTATTTTCAATTTGAGCATGGTGTGAACAAAACTTATTCACTGCTAGTTGAATGGTCGACCAACGATACATTAGACAACTTGATGCATGCTCATATACAAACTTGTTGTTTTCATTGTAGTTGTCATGAATTCTTTTCCAAACACCTTATTTTTTTTTTTTTGTTTATTTTCACATATTGAATCCATGCTAGTAAGTGTTGATCCATACTCCTACAAAGGCAAATATTTTCTTCGTCACTAAAGTTGCTTGATCGCTTTATCTTTTTAACTATAGGTGGATTTTCACATGAATCTTGATATGACTTAACTTATTGATTAGAGTATTGAATTGGTAGATCATAACCTTGTAAAAATTGTGTATTCAGACCGACTTCTTCATTCATCTTCTTCATTCATTCGTTCATGAGATTATTAAAATAGTCATCACCTTAGATTACATTGAAGAAATTGAAGTGATTGTGATTGTGAAAGAAATTAAAGTTAAGCAAATATAATTGAAAGTGTAAATTTTTTATGAAAAAAATCCAATTTATAGAAGAACTAGGATTGGGTATAAACCATACCGTATATATTAAATGGTAAAATTGCAACGGATAATTAATCATTAAATGCAACATCTTTATTTTTATTTTTATTTTCTTCGTGCATAATATATAGAAGAACTGCATTTTGTTTTTATTTTCTTTGTACGCGGTTATCTTAGTTTCATCACCCAAGTTATGAGTTTGGTTGACTCGGGTTATTTTTTGTCTTATTTTTATTTTATTTTTAAATTTCATCCTTCAACATTAGATTTATTGAGAATTATACTTCATAATTTGTTCAGCTTGCATTCTATGAGATTATTTCGGTCTCATGACTTGAGTCTGGAGTTTTGACAAGTTAACCTGAATTAGTCTAAATCTCTTTTTATGTTTTTTTTTTAAATTGATTTTTTTTCAACTTCATCCTTCAATATTAGGTTAATTAGAAATTAAGATTTATAATTTATTTTGATTTATTTTTTATGGTATTATCCTTGTCTTGTGACCTGAGTCACATGCTTGAGAGGTTAATCCGAGTTGATGTGAGTTTTTTTTTTAATCGGGTTTTTTTCAATCTCATCATTCAACATTAAGTTGATTGAAAATTCTGAATCATAATTTTTGCTTTGATTTGTTTTTTATGAGATTATCACAGTTTTATAATACAAGTTGTTCATTTGATAAATTAATTTAGGTTGACTTAGATCAATTCAAAATTTTATCACCTTATTATTTTTAAAAAAAATATCATGTTGAATTGTTTATAGTCAAATTATATATTTTTTTATCAACTATTTAAATTGTATTTGAACCTTTCAAATCAACTATGTCATATCAAATTAATTTTCACATGATTTAGCTTTTTATATTAAAAATATTAACTTAATCCGCAATATATTATCTAGTAAAATCTAAACATCACAATACTGTTTGGTAGAAGAATATATTAGAATATGTAATAATAATGTGATTGATAGATAAAAATTAGGATTGTAATATTTCTACTCGACGACTTATTATTTCCACTCTATTATTTTTTATAATGACTAATATGTTTATATTTAATATATGTCTTAATTACTCTATGATTTTAAATTATAAAATCATTCCTTTCTATGTTGCTTTGAGAAAAATATTAATAAGAAAAAAAGACTATACACTAAAAAACCTATATTTCAAGATATTTATTATGTTCAATTGGTTGAAATTTTATAATTTATAAAATATATTTTGAAGGATGTAACTTGCAAAATAGAAATTGTTATCTATAGTTACTACACTTTCTGGTTCCTAAATATTTCTTTGATAGTGAAATCATTACAACATAAAATAATATCAAATTAATTTTAATAATTTCTGATTTATAGTATATGATCATTGGAAATTAAAAAAAATATCATGATTCATTGAATGATTATTCACAAAACTCAAACTTAATTTTTAAGTTTGTAAGAAAAATATTATATATGACTTATATTTTAGAAAATAAAGTCATGAATAATTAGGCATAATTTACTCTTTTCTTTCTCTCTTTTTTGAAAATAAATAAGGGACATTTTAAAATTTTGTATTTTGAAGAATATATTTAAATAAATAAATATTAAAAAAGGTTATTCTTATCTTTATAAAAAATAATTATGTGAGAATAAGGGAATTTCACTCTGCATTTTGTACTTTCAAATAAACAAGGGCTTTGGATTTCTTATGCCTCCAATTTATTTCACTAATCCCTGCATTTTCTTTCTGGTACAATTGCTACCTTGCACCTATAGATTAATGGTTACAATCCAATCATCCTCTTTATCAATTATTTTTTTTCAGACTTTTCTTTCTCATAACCAAGTATAACGAAAAGTATGTGTTCTCAAGGAAAGGAAAGTACTTGCTTGATATATATATATATATATTGTACGGTGAATGGATCATAGAAACAAAGCCTAGATACGTTGGGTCTCTTGAACAAAGCCTGGATATATTGGGTTTACGAGACCATAACATGAGGGTACCAACTACCAACATCAGCCTACAGCTAAAGTCCATTTCATACCTTAAATTGATCTAGAACCAACTTCAATTGAGAGTGACTACGTGCCACGTATGTAAATTATATGGTTTTTTTGCCAAGTTAGCAAAGTGTACTTAAAAATTTCGGGAATGATATCGTTTAAATTTTTTTTAATAAAATGACATTTTTGGATCTTATCACGTTTCTGAAACATAATATTCACTAAAAATCATGCTTTTAGAGCACAACATTAATTGAATATCATGATCCTGAAGTGCAATATCAATTAAAATTTGAACATATCAAACACCAACAACACACAGATACTCCCTTTTTATCTCTTAAAAAACACCCACTGTCTCCCTCAGATCTCTCTTAAAAAACTCGTTAATCACTTAAATTTGACTAATTAAAATTTGAACATATCAAACACCAACAACATTATTTAGGGTTTGTTGAATTAATGATAAATTAGTTAAAATATATTTAATTAAGTTGAATTAATGATGAATTAATTATTTCAATTAATTATTTATTGTGTTTAATTTAGGTGAAGTTTAGGAATTTTGTGTATATTGTTAGAATCAGCTAATAATATAGTTAAATACACACACATGTTCATGCAATAAAGCATAAATATGGTTGAATTAATTATATGTTTCATTAAATTGTTAATAAGTTGATGAATTTAGTATTTTTTTTTGAATTAAATTAATTTGCTATGAATTTGCTTTTGATTTAATGCAATATCAATTGATAATGTATCATGAATTATGTTTAATTTTTGTTAAGTTTACTTTAACGTTAAATTTTAGGAATTTGATTGAATTTGCTATGAATTTTTTCAATTAGAATAATGTAATTTAGTTAAAATTACATTAAATTGACTAGAATCTATTTATTTATTTTACAAAATATCTAATAACATATTTATGTTATGTCATTACAATGACAATATTGTTTATGAAGTGACTAGTAGTATCATATAAACTAACGGGAGTAGTTTGTTATTAACTGGTAATTTAGGCATGTCGTATGTGGAAATGAAAGAAACCATTTGTCATGGACAAAGGTGGAATTATAATGATATTAATGTTGAAATAACTTAGAGGTGATAAATTGGTGAACAATAATATTATGTTATATCGATTGTGTGTGATGGTAGTTTTAAGACAATGATTGATTCTTTTATTCAAAATGGTTTGAACATAATGATATTGTATGAAAGTAGCCAACCAAAATCTGTGTGTCCTAACTTCTGTTTCTCTTTCAAATTTAATTGGTAGAGGTAAAAAATAGTTTATTGTCGAATGATTCACTGCAAAAAATAGATGATACTATGTTTGACAATTATTTTTATGATAAAAGTAGATTTATCTATTCTAAGCCTAGTGACAATGAAGATGGTGTTGATGATAATGTTGATAATGATGATGTTGACACAACGAGATAGATGCAAGAGAAGGTCATGTATTATAGGTGTGGCATATGCAATGACATAAGGCATAATAGAAAAACATGTCTTAATCGACAACGCATGTATAATAATTTATTAGGTCATGTTATGATATATTACGATATTTTTTTAAGCATATTAAACTTATATAATTTCACATCAATCATAGGTATTATTACACAGGATGCCACACACTTGATGTTGTAGATTGTTTGCTCATGTTGAGCGTCCATATTTGGGTGATGATTAAGGTGAACATTACTATGAGCATGAAGAGCATGCCTATGATATTAATGTAGAGCATGAGTATGAGCATTCTGAGCATGAGTCACAGATGTCTACTGGACTCGCCAACACTTCTATTCCATGGTTACAGGATCGACATCGATTGAAGGATGTATTCACTGGCTTTGTAAGTATATTTAATATTTCAATTTATGTTTTATTTAATTATCATTAAATGTTATATTTTCAATAACTATAATTAAATTGTTGTGTAGGATGAGACTACTATTTACTTTTCATACACATAGGCTGATTGACTACATGAGCGAGTCTAGCCATTTGTGGTCTAAGCTGGTTTTTTGTATGTCAGTTGTCTTGGCCACATCGAGCTTGACCATGGCTTGATCTATGCGCTAATTGAGCGATGGAGATGTGAGACATACATGTTCCATCTTAGACATGGAGAGATGACATCAACACTATAAGACATGACGATTTTGCGTGGATTGCCTATTGATGGACGAGTAGTCATATCTACTGGTGTTCATAGTAGGATTGTGCTATGCGAGCGATTGTTTAGATTAGCACCACCTTCTTCTGAATTGAAGAGGGGTAGCATACATCTTAAGTGTATTGAGGAGACATTTTCGACACCACCAGATAATGGTGACGAGGAGGTCTTGCAGAGGTACAAAATAAATTATGATTTTAAATGTGTTGATTATTTTTTATGATTGCATTAATTATTATGATGATTTTAATTCTTTTGCAAATATACCAGAGCATATATACTCCATCTGTTTAGAAATGTATTATTATTCATTGACCTCACATGAAGATATATTCCTTTTCTTTATCTGACGTTCCTTGAAAATTTTGATGCTATCCTCATATATAATTGAGGATCTGATGTATTGGCATCCTTATACAGACATTTATGTCTTGCATGCATGAAGAGGGCCCAAGAGGTTGGGGAATGTTTGCTAGTTCTACAAGTATAAATAAAAAAATTATGAATAACTATTTAGATTTGAATGTTTTCATGCATAACAAAATTAACAGAATGTTTTTATTTAATAATAGTTATGGTCATGAGAACATATCCATGTGAAAAGGCCCTACATATCGAGATTGTCGGATATGATAGTCCAAACTATAAGGGTTACACTTTATCTTTCACTAGAATGCATGTATTACGATGTTATTTCTGCAATTATATACATTTATATTGTGTTCTTGAAACTTTGAAAAAATACAATTAAACTGACATGTTTTTAAGACTAGGTGATATAATAGATGAGTTTTTAAAATAATCCAACACATGTGCTAGCATTTTATCAGAGTAAGCTCGATAGATAACATGTTATCCAAGTATTTTTTTTTTTGAACTATTTGTTAAATAAAACAATTAACTACACCAAATTATTATTATTATTATTTGATATTCATTTAACTTATAATCTGCAAGTCATTTGGACACCTTACTCGGAAGAAAGATTATCTGTTGCTCCAATTGTTTGCACTAACGAGATGGATATATGGACAACAGTGGTCTCACTAATATGTTTTGAGATGATTGAGTTACGTTGCCCGAATTGGGTAATGCAACAGTTCGACTACAGACATCACATTCCAATCAATATTAATACGAGTAATGCTTTGCACGCCATTACCTGTAGGGGTAAAAATAATGAATACGACTAGTTAGGCTAATATAATGCTTATGGATCACACTAAGATGCACAAAAGAATAAGATATTTATATAGATGCATCCTATGATTACTAACGAAGAGTATATGATTTGGTATATGAATATAACATGACGGGTCATTACTCTAAATCCTGAGCAGGTCCCTCCACCTAGATACATGCAGTACGAGCAACATGTTTAGTGGATTCAACATCACGTAAGTAATAAAGTTTTTTATGATTAATATATGTTAACCGTTGAATTTTATATATTTATATTTTAATTTAACGTTAATATTTTATTAATATTAGGTTGGCTTCTTGGTACGAGAGGGTCGAAAAGTCACAATTATCTTTGTAGTACTGACAAAGAAAGCGAAATTAACATCGTAATGTCCCGATGGTTAAATGTTTGTCGCACTAAACTTGAAACCTTTAAAGAGAGGTTAATTCTTGATGATGTCGTGGCCAAGGACGAGGTCACTCAAGCATGAGTAGAAGCTGGATCCAATCGTGTTACAGATGAACTCGGATCATTTAGTAGACGACGTAAACATAGATAAATAAATAAGTTGTGTTTATATGTTTGGTGATTACTTGAATATTGTATTATTGAATTATTTTATACTCATTTTACATGTGTGTGTTTTGCATTCTTGTAGTTACTTATAATTATGAAATATGAGAATATATT
The DNA here is from genome assembly GCF_951802175.1 of Populus nigra. Taxonomy (NCBI): domain Eukaryota; kingdom Viridiplantae; phylum Streptophyta; class Magnoliopsida; order Malpighiales; family Salicaceae; genus Populus; species Populus nigra. The sequence continues at coordinate 9,429,647 of NC_084856.1, read as the reverse complement.
GAGTTTAGTTAGAATTTGTTGATTGTGGTTTTTTTCATGTTTTTTTAAGCGGATTTTTTTTTGGTATAATTGCTATATAGAGAAAACTCTATTCAAATTTTAATAAAATTATAAATATTTTAACTCTCTAAAATCATAAAATAAATAAAATTTAAATTAACAAAAACTATCATTTTTAAATTTTTTCATGCTTAAAACACGAAAATAATCCAAAACCTTATAATAGCCAAAACGGTTAGATTGTTTTAGCTCCCGTACAACTATTTTATCAAATTTCTATTCATTTTTTTAAAATAATTTTCTTGAGAATGTCACGATTTTAAATTACAATATTAAATTAGATGTCGTGATTATAAAATGCAATATATATTAAATATAATGATTCTAAACACAATATTATTGAAATATTACATTTTTTAACCATGATATCCTCAAACTACATTATTTCAACCCAAAAAAAAATTATACTATTTCAGCATTTAATTATATTTTGAATAATCAAGGCTTTCACGAAACCAGACAAACCGAGCTTTGACATGATCGGTGTATACCCCAAGAAACGTTGCTGACCACGGGTCCACACGCTTTAACATATGGGCCTGGCTTGTACTGAGCTCAGATAGATGGCAGAGACGTCGTCGTTTCAAACAACAGTACACTGTACTGATAAAAGAAGCATTGACCAATAACCATATACATATTTATATCGGTGGTCACTGTGTACCGCATGGTTGACGATTTGATGGGAATGTGTAATCAACCACCGTCACTGCTCCTACCGGGGTACGAGTAGGAGTAGGTGTAAGGTTCCTAAAGAGGTACTTTTTTTGGTACTTGAGATTTAGATTTGGACAGGTTGACCCCACGCGCAATTTGTCTGAAAACGACAACATCACGAACGACATGTAAGCTGAAATTACTGTTACCGAGATTGCGACTTTTCAAATGTGAATGTAATTTTTTTCCTAACACCGATTGCTAGGCGGTGATTAGAACAGTACAGTGTGGGGTTAGCCACAACAACTCTCACGTCATAAGTGGGGGAGATTATTGTACTGCTGCCTTGGCATTAGCAACAAGATGCAGGTTCGACGCTAGAACTGGGCGGAATGAAGAGGGTTATCACCTATGATGATGCTAATGTTAATTCCTCCTCTTAGAGTTAGGAGAGGAAGAGTCTAATTCATCGTATAGGTTGCTGAATTTTCTTATTCTAGCGTAGTTTGGTGACCTGCTTTATGACATTCCCAAGCAGAAAGGTGATGTGAAAGCATTCAATTAGGCTAAACAATTTTCTTGGGAGGCCAAAGTTATGATAGACAGAGCAACTGGTTTTTGAAGGATGGATGTGAAAAAATCAGGCCCGCTGTGAGTCTGTTTGGCTGTGCGTTTTGATATGTGTTTTGTTAAATTTTGATTTTGTTTTACTAAAATTAAGTGCGGTTTGTATTTTTTGGATCGTTTTGATGTGTTAATGTTAAAAATGATTTTTAAAAAATAAAAAAAATATCATTGCCATGTATTTTGGCATGAAAAACTATTTGAAAAGTAACCGCTACCACACTGCCAAACACACTTTGTATGCATGGTGTTGAGCATTTCAAAACTTACGGAGCCTGCCTATGACTGCATTCAAATCACTCACAGATATCAGTGAAATTCCATTTGAATTTTGAACATAAATCACGATTGGGTAATGAAAGAAAAAGAAAGTCGTCAATTAAAGGGTGAATGCACAAATGAGAACTAATCTTAAGGACGTGAATAGGATTGTAAGAAAATAAAATTCCATCCCAAATTGCAAATACACGAAAAGTAAAGTACCTAGCCACAAACCATGGATGAAAAAGAAGTAACAATGGAGGAGAAGTTGAGACAAGAAACAACTCCATGCTAAGAAAAAACAGAAGCCAGAAAGCACGCCGCTGGCGGCTGGCCGTCCGCAATAGCCGCTGGTGTAGTGGGCCCATTAAAACCTCTACTCACTGCCATGCCACATGTCATCTATCCAAGCCTGCACCGCATCTAATCTCTTAAAAGCTCTGGCTATGTCACCGTACGCCCTGCTGTCACCCAAAACCTCGCGTGCATGGTAGGCCATTTAACTATCCTTTGACCAAAGCTCAACAATCTCTCTCTCTAGGCTTATAGTCTTATATATTGAAGCACGAGCCAGCCCAAGCGTGCACAAATGCATGCGCTCTATGAGATCCCGACGGTGATGCGACGCGTAGTTGTAATCTTAGTGGTAGGGCGTGTTTGGAAGTTATTCTGGTTTTGTTTTTTTTTTTTATGCTTTTCACGAGCGTTTTAAATCTGATAAAATATTGGATGTAATAATTTTTTTATAATTTTAATATTAAAAATTATTTTAAAAAAACTATTATCAAAATCATCATCATCATCATCACAATCCCGAAACAAAAATAGTCGTAGTGCCTTCCCTTCTTCCCACGCTCATCATTTGTTTTGTTTCTTTTCAATCTCTAGGATTACGCCACGTTTTCTGTGACATTTGATCGTGTGGTAAAGATCAGGTGAGGAGGAGGTGCACGGGAGAAGCAGGTACGCTGATGTGGAAAGATAAGACGGCGTGTTATTTAAAAGTTGTAAGTCGCGTGTAACACTTTTTGGCATAAAGTCTGATGTTTCCTACTGTATCCGGAGATTTGGTGGTCGGAATTGGAAGATTTTCTTCTTTTTTTTTCTTTTTTTTTATTTTAACTTCTTTTAAAAAGAAAATCGAGATAATTATACTGGTACGGTACCAGTAAACCTGTAAGTGCTTTGGAATTGTTTAAAAAGAAAATATAGGGATATTTTTGTTTTCTCATACACTTTATTAATAGTTATTTATTTATTTAAAGGTATTTTTATCTATTTAAATTTATAATAAATAATTAAATAATTAAAATACCCTCAAAGTCAGAATAACTAACATTGTCTAACATTGTCGATGTTTAAATCTTTTTTTTATATACAATTAAATTACAAATATAAGAAAAAGGTATTCCCCCCCCCCCCTTTTTTAAGTGTTGGTTTGATCCCATGTAATAACATTATTTAATATTTAATTAATTTTTTTAATTTAAAAACTTATTGACATGTGTTGTGCATTCGCCAATACATGAGAACTGTCTCGCTGTAACAGTCTCAATTGTAAACTCAAAATATATGATATATATTCATAGCTATAATTTTATCTACTTTCCAGATCGGGGATGTGATGTACCTAAAAACATTATCGCATAAAACATGATTAAAACAATTGCACATTTCAATAAGTAATTGATTATGGACTAAATATTCATATACATTAAAGTGACTTTCATATCATAGAATAAATTGTCTTATTTTCTTTTGAAGTTTCTAATTTCATAAATTCTCTTCTAGACATAGGGATACAACTACTAAAATAAAAATATCAAGAGTGTCTCCCACAAACCAGCATATTTAACTTCAAAGTTTTACAATTAATCTATTTTACATCAAGTGACTATCCCATTAATTTGTAAATTAATTTTCTTAACATGGCCATACAATCAGGCATAAATTGTAATCAGGAAATGATTTTCAAGGCTTGTCCATTCAACAGAACATTATTTCCAGTAATTGCCCATTCACCAAGGCATTATTTCCAATAATCAGGAAATAATTTTTTCAAGGTTTGCCCATTCACCAGGGCATTATTTCCAGTAACTACCTATTCATCAAGATATTATTTTCAATAACCAGGAAATAATTTTTAATCTAAACAAAATTCATTCTACAATAAAAAAATATAAAAACTAATTAACTACTCCAAGGTGTCGAACACCTACCTGGTGTCTGTGCGCGTGAAGATGTCCCTTTTTGCTGATTAGGTCCTGCGGCCTCCTCTGTACCAACAAAAATTACTTTGTCATTCTTCATTCATTCGAACCGGTAAAAATTCTAATACCCATTACATATTCTTTGATTAAATCCAACACTCTTAATTAAGTTTAATTGACTTTTAATTCAAGGAGGACAAAACCCTCCTTTATGAAACATTTACTTCTTTTTTTTTTTCACAAAAGTCCCTATACAATTTAATCTATCAACATCAATTGTCTTCACTTTGGTAAGATTCCTTAATAATATTATTTAAACTCCATTCTCTAATTTTTCTTCTTCATTTAGCCAAAAACTCAATGATATCATTTAAACTTACTTCTCTAATTTTTCTTCTTCATTTAGCCAAAAACAACCTAGGGAAGAAAGTGAAGATTTTTCTTTTCTTTTCTCTTTGAAAAATTCTTACTTCATTCATATAACAACACTTATAAACCTTCATCTTCCCATATTTTCCAAACAATTGTATTTAACCTCAATTCCCCCAAATTATTCCTCTTTTGGCCAAATATTTAATTAAAATGAGGAAAAATAATTTTTGTTTCTTTTACTTAAAATTAAACACTTACCCAATCACAATTCATGCTTTCTAACATGGTTCAAACATAATTTGCATCATTCCTATAAATTATAACATAAATTCACAATTTCACATAATCATAATTTTGCATAATCCTTCATCAAACATAAAATTAAAGGAATTAATCATTTGGAGCATGTTATTTACCTCACTTTGATAAGGATTTAAGGAAAGAATGCAAGAAAAATCAAGTTTTCTTCTTTTCCCTCTTCAAACCCTAGCTTGAAATCCTTCTTTCAATGCATTCACCACCTTAAAATCAACCCCCTCTTTATGTTTAATTAAGTTACTCACTCTAATTACTCACTTTAATTAGTGAAATCAATGAGCATTTAAGTAGAAAAATCACACAATTTTCCCCCCTCTCTTTGTTTGAAGCTCACGGCTAAAAGAGAGAAAAAATGGAGCATTTATAGTCTAACTTTTACTTATTTACACATTGGCCCCCATTTCTTCTCATTTTTATTTTGCCACTCAACTCTTCTTTTTACTTAATTCTCACCTTAACATCTTATATTTTATTCTATTATATCCAATTACAATACTTGGAATCCTTTTATTTAATATATTTGGTACTTTATTTACTTTACCCAGATTATAATTTAGCGGGTTTTCACACTCACACTTTGGGCAGTGCATGCGACGACTCCCGAGAGTGGAAAATATGCTTCCACCATCTTATTCTATTCTTCTTCGTCTCCTCTTTCTTTTTGGGTGGTGCATGCCATCTTGCAGTAGATGATTTATTGTCGGTGAACCTTTTTCTCCCCTTCTTCTCTCTCTCCTACACCGAGAAACGTGCTTTAGTCCTCGTTATTGGTATTTCATATTCATCTCTTTTGGTGTTGATTGTTTATTTTTTCTTTTCCCTTTTATTAAAGTTTTATTTATTTTCAATTTAATCCTTCAATTTTAATTTGTATATATAATGTTTCTCGATTCGATCGTTCTACTTTTGATTTTTTTTCCTTGTCTCTTTTGTCAACGTTTAATTTTATTCTTCAAATCAAGCATATGATTTTTGTTTTTTCAATAATAATAATAATTTCAATTTGGTCCTCCTGGTTTGATTTCTTTTTTTTTCTTTTTTTGTCAAAGTTTTTATAGTTTTTAATTTTATCATTCAAATCAAGTTTATGATTTTTATTTTTTTTCAATAATAATAGTGGTGGTGTGGTGTGGTGGTGGTGGTGATAATAATGATGATGATAATGCTACTTTTTATTTCTTTTTTCTTTTGTCAAAGTTTAATTGTATCCTTCAAATAAAGTTTATGATTTTTATTTTTACAATAATAATAATAATAATTTGGTCCTTTTAGTTTGATTTCTTACTTCCCTCTCTTTTTCTCAAAGTTTTGTAGTTTTCAATTTTATCATTCAAATCAAACTTATGATTTTTATTTTTTCAATAATAATAATAATAATAATAATAATAATAGTGGTGGTGGTGGTAATTGTAATTATAATTATAATTATAATAGTGGTGATATCAGTGATAATAATAATGATACTAAAAAAATACTAATAACGATACTAACATTGATAATAATGGTAATAATAATAGTGATGATAATATTTTATTATAATATTAATAGTGCTAATGATATATATTGTGATAATAATAGTGATAATAATCAAAATAAGAATAATAATGGTGGTGGTGCTGGTGGTAGTGGTAGTAGTGATGACGACGACAATGATGGTAGTTGTAGTGGTGTTAGTAGTATTAGTGGTGGTGGTTGTAGTGGTAGTAATCAAGTTTATGATTTTTATTTTTACAATAACAACAACAATAATAATTTGGTCCTTTTAGTTTGATTTCTTATTTCCCCCCTTTTTTTCTTGAAGTTTTATAATTTTTAATTTTATCATTCATATCAAGTTTATGATTTTTATTTTTTCAATAATAATAATAATAATAATGGTGGTGGTGTTAGTAGTAATTGTAATTATAATTGTAGTGATATCAGTGATAATAATAGTGGTAATAGTGGTGGTGGTGGTGGTGGTCGTGGTAGTGATGATAATAGTAGCGGTGGTGGTGGTCGTGGTAACAATAATAATTAAGATAAGAATAAAAATAGTAGTAGTAGTAGTAGTAGTAATAGTTGTTGTTGTTGTTGTTGTAAACACAATTTTGATCACCTGAAATTAAACAAGCACACACACACACTCATGTGTGAGTGTATGTGTGGAAGTACAATCTTAATTTAAAATATTCTTACAAAAAAATAAACAATCCTCATATTCTTCCCTTGAATTTGATATGTGGTGACTTAATTTACTTGTGAAATCAAGACAAGATTGGTGCTTTATAAGAACATGAATCTAGGCGTGTATTGCGAAGCGAGAATTGGTAATTTGTTGCTTTGAAGAGTGCCTTTGACTTGTCTTCAAAGTGTTATTGAAGAACTCTTATATAGTGTTTAGGCTTTGATCTAGTAGAGATTTATTCTTTGCAGACTTCAAGCATGGATAAAGGAGGTTTGAGAGCTTTTGTGAGAGTTTCCTTGTTTGAAGTGTTTGTCTTGAAGAAAATTTTGTATCTCTAAGTATTATTTTTATCTAGGTCACTCAAATCCTTTTTTTCAATTCTATATGACTTTATTTTATTGGTTGATCTTTATTTATGAGATTTTTTTATAACAAGATATTTTAAATATCTCATGTCATGTGTCAACCTTTCATTAATAAAAAAAACATATGAAGATCTATTTATTTTCCATGTCATTTATTTTAATTTTGTTTTATCATTTCATGTAAAAATAAAATAAAAATGACACATGAAAATTTTTTATTGGTAGAAATGTTTTTTGTTTTTACAGATACCCTTTCATGACAAGTTCACTTACACTTAAAAGTAAGTGGACATCTCTCGATAATATACCTGAGAGAGTTATATACGTTAAATATATTCTTTGACTAAAATTTGATTTAATCATATTAAATTTTCATAAAAAAATTTATATAGATATATTTTATCATGAACATAAAATATAATTGTCAAGATTGGATATTTAGGGATGAATTTTGATTGAAATTTATCAAATCAAATAAGAAAATCAAAGTTTAATGAAAAATTTAAAACAATTGAAGACTTTAAGGAACAAATAAGATTTGTCCTTTGTATGAATATTAACTAGTAACTTTGACCGGCCCACAAGACTCTTTTATTTAACTGGAAATGCTTAATGTGACATCTTATTTTGAAGGTCCATCATCCTAAATCCAATGACGCAATCTGTTTGTGATTCCAACTAGTGGTTGATTTGTTATGGCATATAAAAGATTTTAATTCATTTTCTCTCTCTTAACTTGATATATGTGCACTCTATTCTTCAATGATTTTTTTCTTCATTCCCATTCAAGTGTTCTTGCCTGTATAATTCCTTGTACTGTCATCCAAGAGAGGGAAAGGATAAGGGTGTGTTTAGAAGAATGGTGACTTGTACAATTACAATTAGTAAAAAGTAGGTTTTAGAAAATCATTTTTAGTTGTGGTTTGTTGTAATAAAATATATGTTTGGTTGTTGACTAAAAAGAAATTTAAGTGGTGGTGGTGGTCGTAGTAGTGATAGTAGTGGAGTGATGACAGTGGTGGTGGTGGTGGTGATGTGATAAGAATCCATGACAAATAAGAAGTACATATAATAGTAATGGTGGTGGTGGTGGTTGGATAAGAGTCCATGACAACTAAGAAATCCGTAAATCAAAAGGAATTAGATAAAAAAAACCTATTCAACAACTTCTAGTTTGTGTTGTGTTGCCTTATTGAATTCTGATTGATCTGAAAGTTTAACCCAATATTTTAAAATATGTTTGGAAAAGCCTGGTAGATTTTCAGTCCGATCCAACAATTGGATTGAGATTTACATCTATTTTTGTAAAATTAGGCAATTAGGGACATTATACTAGAAACTGAATATGATTGTTTTTTCTTTGCCTAAATCATATCAAAATATCAATAACAACAAAGATAACAATTAAGATAATAATGATAATGATACTACCATTGCTAATAATAGCAGTGACAGTAGTGGTAGTAGTGGTGGTGGTAGTAGTAATCATTGTCGTGGTGGTAGTAGTAATCATTGTCGTGGTGGTGATGGTGGTGGTGGTGGTGCTAGTAATAATAATAATGATAATGATAATGATAATAATGATACTAATAATAATAATACTAATGGTAATGATGATAATAGTAGTAGTAGTATTAATAATAATAACAATAATAATACTAATAGGGATTACTATTATTAATAATGATAATTCTAACAACAACAGCAACAATAACAACAATAAGAGCAATAATAATAGTAATAGTAATACTTTTTTTATATCGAAATGTAATAATATATTAAAGATAAAAAAAATATATAAGGCTTGAGAACTAGCGAGTTCAATATACAAGAATTTAGAAAAAAAAGGAACATGCTCCCTAACTAGGAATAAACATCCAGGTCTGCAAAGAATACAGATAACCAAGCAGAAAATGAGCTTGGTTAGATTAGGAACCTAATCAACAATAAGGTGTTCAACCTAACCAAAAGTAAAATAACAATATAAAGTCAACTAGTATTGCTGAGAGGCTACCAGCTCACAAATCCCGAACAATGGGTCATGCTGCATCCAAGCAGGCATCATGGGAACCTTAGCATTGAACATGCAAAAACAAAGAACTAGCAGATATGAAGCACACCCTTCTAACAAGTCGAGAAGAGCAAAATCCTTAAACATTGCCAAAATAATAGAGGTCTGACGACCAATATGGATGGTAATACTTATTATTAGTAGTAGTAGTCATAGTAGTTATTCATCATTTAATATTAAATTTGCTAGGGTTTGAGTTTCATTATTTTTTCATTTATGATACTTTCGATCTAATGACCAAGGTTATGTGTTTGAAAAATTGATGTTGCTTACCATTCTCATTTTATTTTTTTTCCTTATTGTTTTTTATTTACTTTCTCATTTCATCGTTCAAACTGAATTTTTAAATAAAACAAGGTTTTGTGATTTTTCTTTAACTCATTCTCATAATTTGAGCCACAAGTTTTGCAGGTTAACACGAGTTAGCTCATCCCTTTTTATCTAACTTACATATCTATCACGCTAATTCAGATTGACTCGATCTTGATTTCTTTCTCTATTTTTTATCCTATTACATAATTCCAAAGGTTTTTTTCCCCATGTTATCATGGTCTGTTTTCTTAAAAAAAATTTGATCATTTACTATCATTATTAATTTTTTTCATTGTTTAATTAAAATAAAACAAACATATTTAAATCTCTACTCTATCGGGTTAACTCATTCTCATAACTTGAGCAACAAGTTTTGCAGGTTAACACGAGTTAGCTCACCCCTTTTTATCTATCTTACATATCTATCATGCTAATTTGGATTGACTCGATCTTGATTTCTTTCTCTATTTTTTATCCAATTACATAATTCCAAAGGTTTTTCCCCCCATGTTATCATGGTCTGTTTTTTTTTAAAAAAAAATTGATCATTTACTATCATTATCAATTTTTTTATTGTTTAATTAAAATAAAACAAACATATTAAGCCCAGACAAGGATATAATTTAATTCATTTGTTTTTTTTATTTACTTTGAATGAGCTTATAATGCCTAGACATCATCTTTTTCATGAGAAAAATATGGACTCGCAGCATAACGCAAGCCCATATCTAGTTTAATTACTACTTTGAGGTTGAAACTTGAAATTTCTTCTTTGGCCCTCTTGGATGGTATTAAATTAAAAGAAACTAAAAGGTCTCTTTGTTTTACTAGAGATGAAACACTTTAGAACGTAATAATTCTCTATAATTTTTTTATCATTTGATTTTTTATTTTCGCTTAACCTTTTTTTCCTTTTCAATTTGATCTTTTTATATCGAGATGATTTTTATATGGTCTTGATGATTTATTACACTTTACTTGGTATGGAGTTCTCACAGCATTTGGGGGGGGGGAAATCTTATGCTTGATTAGTGCTTGGTTTAGATAAATAAAATTTAATTTTATTAATTTAAAACAATTTAACCTTTAGAGACTGAATTTGAAAATAAAGCAAATATTCAACCCTTTTTTTTCAAATCAGGGACTAAATATTCAACCATGTTTTACTAGAGACAAAACACTTTAGATGAGAGAGGAGATTAGTTGGTTTCCCACAATCCAACTAATAACAAAGTTATGTTTTTTATGTTGATGGATGTCATTTAATAAGAGGAGTTACATTATAGCATTTTTATCCCTCCATCTATTGCAAAGGGTGTAATGGGTCTCTGAAATATATTTTTTAATCAGGTTAGTTTAATTTTTTTTAGTGAGGTTGAAGATTGATTTGAGCTTACTAACGTGTTCGTTGAGGTGTTTAAGAGGTATTCTAGGTTTTTTTTGTGAGAAAAGGGTTGAAAATGGGTTTTCTTTGTTGAATGGGTCGGGATTTAACTTTTCAACCACTTTGAGATGGTCAGTGATCATAGTAGAAGGTAACACAACAAGTTGTCTACACTATGCACAAGGCGTTGCCTTTTTTTTTTCCATGTAAAAAAATGGACAGATGACAAGATTGCAGGCCCATGCAAGTCTAGCTTTCTTTTATATAAACTAGACCCAAACATGACTCTATTTGTGAAGGCCTTGATTTTCTTTGATTTAAATTCATTAAAATTAAATTATTTAAAATATATGTATGATGTTATTTCATTACATGTTGTCAACCTTTTTTTGTTGTTTTTGTTTTATGGATTATTGTATTTTTCTAGATATGATTTATGTTCAACCTTTCATGATTTTTTTGTTTAATTTTATTGATTTTCTATTCTTCACATGTCTATGAATTAAAGATATTAAAAGAAATCTCATGACAAGGCACAGGTGGTGTGTTATTCTTATGTAGAAATTATCAAAGCATTATATTTTTTTTATTAGAAGAAATGGAAGGATGCCTTTTAGCCCTTATTTCAAATTATCTTGACTATTTTATAAGTATTTTATTTGCTTTTGGTATTTATAGAATTATGAACCCTTGCCAGAAGATAAATATATATTAACAATGGAAAGAGGAATTAAACACCCTCATCAAATATTTCAATATGTGTCTTCCTCTAAAGTCCCTGATGTAGTTTTTGGCAAGCATTGAAGCTTTTTTAATATTTGTTATCATATATATATGTGGATTTGTTCTATAAAAGATACTCTATCACGCATCATATTTGGTGTCTCTTTATGGATTATAGAAGATATACTTACTGACTACAGCTATCATGAAAATGTTTAATTTATCTTTTAGTCTGTGAATCTAAAGTATTTCAAAATAAATGTTTAATTTTATTATTTCTACATAACTGGGTTTGAAAAGATTTTCTAATAAATGAGTAAAAATTGGCTCAAGATTTACCGTTTATGATAGTAAATAGCTGTGTGGCCGGCGTCTAATTACTACAAGATGCTGCTAATACAGAGGAGAAGGAGTCGGAAATCAGACTGATAAGCCACGCCTAGTCTCTCAGAATTCCTATTCCTACAAAATGGACTGGTAAATATGGATGCATGCTCCATGTAGGTGTATTTGCTAACTCAAAATGGGGTCTTAGGGTTTCTGTTTCTTGATTCTTGAACGGAAATTAAATACATGGAATTTTCTGCATGATAAAAAATAAAAATTAATGACAAGACAGAGCACTGAGCACGAACTCATCATTCCTACGTGAAAAGAGGGTTAGCTTCGTAACATGGTTGTTCTCTAATTAACATGATAATTGCATCCTAGTTAAACAAAAAGCAAATGGTAATCAAAGTCCATGATGAAAGATTTCTTTAATGGGTTGGTAAAAGGAAGTCGAGCTATAAGCCAACTAATTATGTCTCTTAATTAATCCCCTTTTGAACACAATAAAATGAGACAAGCTAGCTAGCTAGCTAATTTAGGGTTACCAATACCCTTATAATTACTTGTCAAAACTCAACTGTCATCGGTACCTAATATAATATGTTTTCCACTATGATTACATGAAATTTGTTATAATTACTCCTATGATAAAACCACATGTATCCTCGTGTGAAAAATATTATTCATGACTCACGCATAAAAACAATTGTTGGGTTAGAAAGAAGGAATGGCAAAACAATTATCATGGACATTTAATTGTTTTAATTGGGCTACTTGGGGTGCTGTGTATTTAATTATAGATAGTAACTACCCTTACTAACCAGTATTGAAAATACCTAAAAACATATATAAAAGACAGTCGATGACAAATATATAAAAATATCATCATCATCATCATCATCATCATCATCATCATCACTACCATAATAATTATTAATATTATCATTGTTAGTAATAATAACAACATTTTTATTAATATTATTATTATTTTAACAACCATAAGAAATCAATATAATTGAAAAGGAAACAATAAGGAACCAATGGTTAAATTGAAAATAAACAAAACTTCAAAAAAAAAATAACTAAAAGCAACAATTAAAACTTAAAAGTCTGAATTCAAAATAACAAAAAAATAAGGACCATAATGTATTTACAAAGGTAGGAGAGAGAACTGAAGGAAAGAAAAAAACAAAGGTTCATCGGCAATACACCAGCTAGATTTGAAGCGCATGTGCCCTATAATAAAATAGGAGACAATAAGGAATAATCTGAGACGACAGACGACCATTTTTTACAATCAGAAACCGTTGCACGTGCCGCCCAAAACGTACGGCGATTCCAACGCGTAAGGGTGTGCTCTGCACACGCTAACCGTTTTTTTAATAAGAAATTATTATTTTAATGATAAATTACGCAACTATAATCAACCAAACTTACAATTAACAAGAATATCAGGGCTAATAACAGTTTTTAATAAGAAATTATTATTTTAATGATAAATTACGCAACTATCATCAACCAAACTTACAATTAACAAGAAAATCAGGGCTAAAAGACCAAAATACCCCCGACAACAATGAATTAAATGTCTTGCATCCAAGGGTACATGTGTTATTTTATTTATGTATAAAAAAGAAATATTGAAAGTATTTTGATTATTTTATTATTTATGAAAACACTAAATGAACAAAAATATCACCAAACAAACAAGTAATAACTTATGCACTATGAAATAATACCAAAATACTCATAATTAAAATACATTTTTTTTATGGGAAGGACATAATGATAAATAGAAAAATATAAGGAGGCTACGGTTAATATTATTAATATATTTGTTATTCCCACGTAATGAACCGGTGGTTCTAGTAAGAATTTTAGGGATTGACTTGGTACCTAATGTCGTAGTTATGTTTAAATGGTGTTTCAATCCGGCTCTGTTGGGCGAAATGATTAAAGCCATTCTCCATTTCTAGTATGTCAAAAACCATATCATTCTACTACCAAAAAAGGATTTCTTCGAGCCGTTTCGGTATCTGAAAGAAAGAAAGAAAGAAAGAAAGGGTGGGAAGTTAACCTCAACATCACATCTGTAAGATTGCGATGCGAAGGTTTCTGTTTTGTAGTCATCAAAGGAATATGAAAGTGCAACAACCACATCTAAATGATGTTCCTTCACATTGCAGTACTGCATGTGGTGCCTCTCATCAAAGCAAATATATATATAGGTCTGCAAATTAATTATACATGTCTTTGTGCATGCATTAACCTTAATATCAAAACCTTAATTTCCCACAATAGATAAGAAAATATTCAATCCCTTCTCATGATGAACATCAACATAACCACACTTGATACTTGCCCATTGTGTTTGGACCTTGTCATTGGCATCACAAGTGTGCTCATTTCATGTATTTGATGATGGAGTTTTGATCCAATTTTCAAACCTAACCACCTTACTCTTTATATCCTATCTCGAGCCACTGAACTTAACTTCCAAATTAACGCCCCCTTAAAATAAGTAAGTAAAAAAGAGGGTTGACACTGCTTTTTGGTAAAATATGGCAATAGACATAAAGTAGAAGGATAAAATCCTAAGAAAGTGAGTGGTGCTGAGCATATAATATTTGAGAGGGGGGGCCATGGCTTCCCTCCTTTTGGCCCTTTTTTGTGTATTAGTCTGTGGTTATTGTTATAAGCACAATGTGTATTATCTTTCCTAATGCGTATTTTTTTTAGCTTTCCAAGCGTGGATGTTTTTGTTGGAGAACCCACAACCAAATTAATGGCTCTATGGTTTCATGCCCGTGCAAGTTCCCCCACCAAGAATCTTCCTATATGTTAATGCATGACCGTTTCTGAAGGGATATTATTTCCTTAAATCTTCCTCTCAAGGGAAGTAAATTGATTTATTAATTGGAAACGTCAGTCAATACTAGCCTTATAGGTGGTTCATCTTCATGTATCTATCGGCTCGATCAAAACTTTTTCTTTTGTTTACGATCAAAACTTTTTCTTTTGTTTAGTTATAAGTATGACCAATAAACTAGTTTTAGTGGCAGAAAACACGGGAAATAACCTTGATTTGTTTAGATGAAAGCCACTGCTCTTTATTGTTATGCTCCAATAAATTAAAATCACTAAAACAATTGGTTTATATTGGATCCATGTGACATGATGTATCACATTGTTGATTCATCAAGAACATTAATCATGCCTCTATCAACCTTTAATTAATGGAGCAGCACAAACCAATCAAATATATTGTCATGAATCATGGAAGTAAAGCGATCATCAAGACTCAATAAACCCCAAATTAGATGGTAACAAATGGGTAACTTATGTTCATGCATTGATCCAGATCGCCTTCAAACATGGATGATCCACTAGGAAACGAATATGCAACTGATCTCATAGTAAATGTTATGTATTGGTGCTTTACATGGAATCATCCATTAATTTTATCTTCTCGGTGGATGCAGTGCTACTAAGCCTTGAGCTTGCATCAAAACAAACTCATACCTTTTCTTTCTTCTTAGTTTGTTATAAGTGGTCGATCCACCATTGATGTGCCATTGCTAGATATCTCGATATTACACTCAAGAAAGCAACAACATTTTAGCTGGGTGATCAGTAAGTAACTCGGTGATAAAATTAACGAGAGTGACAATAACACTCGACACGTGGAGGAATCCTTAGCCTTGCATGCATCTCATTTTATATTTACACACGGAGCAGCACCACCAAAAGCGTAGACCTAATGGGATTGGGAGGGAGTAAAGGTCGGAGCTTAATTAAGCATGGTTATTGTTCCCTCCACTCCGAACAAGAGGGGATCGATGAGAGTATGTATAATATTATCCATTGTTTATTCTTAACCTGCATATATTATTGGGGCAATGGACATCTTCTTACCTGTGGTTGTGCATAAGATCTTCTTCAGGTGATCAAATCATGGTTCTTGCTGTTTTATGGGTGGGTGCGGTGTGACCCCATGCCTGCTTCACAGAGTATACTTTTTTTTTCCTGCCCTGCTCTGATTACTTTATGGCAAATAATAAATAAGAAGGGAACATGCATGTTGTTTCCTAGGTTATATTATTAGAAAACCAATACCATTAGTTTTATGAAGGGTCACTTTTAATCATTGCTTATTTCCTCTTCTTTTTCTTTTTGTTATGAAAACAAATAAATGTTTACGTTAATGGAGTTAAATAAATAAAATCTAATTGAATTTAAAATCATGGTATTAAATAAATAAAAATGTTTGTATGTAAAAGATTGATGAATTTAATGAATAATAGGATGAAGAATGAAGTTGGGATAATCCCTCCCTTGATGGCCATTTTGATGGTTCTGCCACATCCATGTATCACATCAATAAAAAAAAAAAAAAGAAAGAGGATTAATCTATAGGTATTTTTACCCTTCCCAAGCCTAGAGTAAGGTAATTGATAGATAATATCCACAACCTTTTCTGTCCAATGGAGCATGAGATTACTGTGTATTTTGAAAAATTATTAAAAAAAACACTAAAAATATATCAACACTTTAAAATTATTAAAAATATAATATTTTTTCCAAAACAAATAAATTTCAAAAAGATTGCACTTCAAATCAAGGCATTAATATGATGACCCAAAGGTTAATGCGGATCAGTGGGACCGATCATCTTTCTATGATCATGGTTTGAATGGTCAAGCATCAAATTATTGGTGTTCATGTGAAACATAGGATCCCATCCCTTTCTACTTCCTACTTCCTACTTCCTTTCTTTTATTTGCAAAGATTGGTTTTACAACCATCTTCTGTTTTCATCCTAGAAAAGAAAAAAAAACACCTTTTCTATGCTCCTTTTCCATTTAGATTGTATTTATTTTTGTATTTTAAATGTTTTAAAATTTTTTTTATTTTTTTTCTTTTCTTTAAATCAATATATATATTTTTTGTTTTTTAGATCTTTTTAATGTGCTGGTGTCAAAAATAATTTTTAAAAAATAAAAAAACTTTATTTTGATGCATTTTCGAGTGAAAAACACTTTAAAAAACAACCACTACCACACTCCTAAACACCACACTCCCAAACACCCTCTAATCCGTGAAGGTTGGACCAAAGTTTGTTGTGGAGTTCACAAAACCACTAAAAATATGGGTCAAATAGTGAAATATATGTTTTTTTTTTCAAACATTTTTCTTTCAATTTAATTCTTCTACAACCTAGTTACATGAAATTAGATTCCAAATTATCATATAAATACATAATTAAAAGAAAAATGATTGAAAAGTAAAACACAGAGAAAATTCATGTCTCACACCAAATTCACAATAATCTTCATTTCAATCCAAAAGTTTATTTTATTTATTTTTCAGTCCCTGATTTTGAGAAATAAAAGAGCAAGATGCCTGAAATGGTGAGGAGAGAGAAACTTGTAGGTTAAGCCACTTTTTGGCGAAAAAACTCATTGTTCTTGATGTTAACAAGTTCTTTTCGAAGAGTAAAGCTTGATGATGGTGTTTTTTTTTTAAAAGAACAAATCACTGGGAAATGAGATATAGCTTGATTTGGAGATTTTTTATTTGGTTGATTATTGTTTGTTGGGCGGTTTTGGAGTGTTTTGGGGTTATTAGGTGGTTTGGAAAGGTTTTTTATGGTGTTTTGGAAGTGTTTTTAGGTGAAAATAAATTTTCAACCCAAACCACCCATTTTTTAGCCACCACTGTGGGTTGCGACCCATCAGACGACATGTTGTCTGTTATTTCTATTTAAAAAAAATAAGGGTCATCCACTCCATAAAAAGTAAAAAAAATAATTGGCCAAGGCATGTGGGGCCACTTAAACCTGCATGTATAGGCTCATTCTTTGCTATTTTAATTTTTTTTCCAATTACATTCTTTAGTGTTGGGTTTTTATTTATTTTTTTTTAATTTCATCTTTCAATATTTGATTGATTTTATCATATAATAATAATAAAAAGAAATAATTTAATCCAATAGAGTCCATGATTAGAGTTAACCTAGCCTTTTTTTTTCTTTGATTTTTCTTACTTTAGACCTGCCAAATTGACAGGGTCGCATCAAGGCAATTATCATGCTATTTGATTTGAAATTTGGGCTAGGCAAAGAATCAAATCGATAAATTTTAAGTTTAATTCAGTATATCATATTTAATAATAATGCAAAAAGTTTCTTACGACTTATATATTATTATTTTTATATTCAATTTATTTTTATACAAGTCGCGACATGTACTGGGAATTGACCTAGCTAGTTACTTACTAAATCAACTGATATTGCCTTATTTTTTATTTTTATTTTTTTGAAAAAAATAAACTTGGTAATAACTTGTTCGTTGTATTTATGTATGTGATTGCATCTAGAGATGTTAATGGTTATCTATGATTTGGGTTGTAGTACTACCTATACGCATACTCAAATCTCAAACTATTATGTATATATAATACAAACCTGACTAGAATGGGTTTTGGATACCTGAATCAACTCGATCGAGTTTTAAATATCTATTTTGGGTTCCTATTGCCAGAAAAAGATCAATCTTAGTTGTAGATCCACACAACCAAACCATAAACTTCCATAAAGTCACCTCAAACTTATTGATTACAGGCTTGTTGTTGTTATTGGTGTTGTTGTTGTTGTTACATCTGGTGTCGTCATTGTGATTTTAAAAAATAGCACAATTGAAGAGAAAATGTTGTTGGAATCGATGTTTTCTATATAAAAAAAAAGAGTTGGTTCGAACAACATATCAAATGAGTTATGCAGGTTAGTTAAATAAAATAAATCCCTAAATAACATGGTTTTGTGAAGAATACAAAGAGTATCTTTAGGGCCTCTAATCCTACTAAGGCAAATGCAGATCCAAAAAAGAGTTATAGGATAGCTCAAAATCACGATCAATTAACATTGTGTTTTTTTCTAAAAGGTAAAGATGAACTGATTTTCACTTTAGAGCCTTATACAATGCAAACAATGAGTACAAATCAAGTTTACGGAAGTATTTTTGATGGGCGCCCTAGTGATAAGAGTGAAGCAAAGCCTTTTCTGTAACTGAAATCAAACAACTATGAGTTTCAATGCTGAAGTGTTATAGGTGGTTTGTAGTAGTCGAATGATTTAGAATTTGAGGTTTAATGTATAGTGTTTAAGTTTTTTTTGAATATACCAAGAGAAAATGATGTGGGGATCAACATTTTCTCGACAAAAAAAATCAATTTTAACAACGTTCTATTTATTATAAAACTATGTTTCAAGAAGCATACAATAATAAAACAATATAATTAATAAAGAGTAAATAGAATATATAAGAACAGTGGAGATTAAAGAGAAGAAGAGAGAGCACTTTTATTTCATATGAATTTGTAGTTATATGTGTGTATATTATTCTCTGAACAATGCTCCTATTTATAGGCACATGTACATAAATATTTGTAAGCTCAAAGGTCATAAGAAAATGTAGATTCAAATGAATTTGGAGAGCTTCAAATGAACTTGATGAAGATGAATTAACATAATAATGAAGGGGTGTAGGAAGGCATCTAAATATCCATATACAATGTATGATTTTATAACACTATTTAGCTATGCTATTTTTAAATCATTTTTTTTTTTTTTGCCTATGACACTCCTATTTTATTTTCCAAAATGGGCTAGATTTTTTTATATTAAAAAGTAAATCAATATGTGAGTTATATGAAACCTTTGCCTCTCATAATATAAGTATAATATACATAGGTAACCTTATAATTGATATAAAAACATTAAATATTGATTTTTATATTAATAAGATTTTTTGTATGATCTTTTCTATGCATATTCATTTTAAAAAAATGAATAGTTGAAATTAACAAAGTACAATGATTAATATAAAAAATTCATCATTTATAAATAATTGGATTTGAATATGTAAAATATTTAAGAAATCAATGTATTTTTTATTTTCATTTTTCAAATTAACAACCATGTTTGGTGCCAATGCTCAATCTCAATTAATATTAATATCTTCTTATCTTCAAAACAAAAAAAAATTCAAATTTGAACATCTTTTATATATAAAAAAAACAATTATACAAATATCTCAAAATACTTCTAATATCAATACAAAAATCACATATATCAATGCAAAATCACATAAAATACAAAGTTTTTAAAATCTTAATGTATCACAAATTTAATTTACTTCTACAAATTTTAAAGTTAAAAAATTAACAAAAAACCTAAAAGAGAAGGGGGGATTTTACTATACCCCTCCTCATAAAACAATATTCACTACAATAGTGGTTTTTTTTTTTTTTTTATCTTTCTTTATTTTTTTCTCAATTTTGTATAATTTTTTTTAATTTCAATTACATCCTTCAACATTAGGTTTATTAGGGATAAAGCTTCATAATGTTTTTAATTTATTTTTATAGGGTTATTTTAGTCTCATGACTTAGACCGTTAGTTTCACTATTAAAGACAAACAAAATCACTAATGGAAAAAATCTATCAACATTTTGAGGTGATATTTACTGACCGAATTGATTTCATCGCCAAATCCGTTGGTATTTACCAATAAAAATATTTCATTAGTAAATACCGAGGGAATTCCAGTTGGAATAAAAGAAATTTTAAAAAACTAAAAAGTATGATGACACGTAATTTTTTATGGATGCTTTTATCGATGAAATTATAGATGGATTCAAACAGGCAAAATCGTACAATGACATGTCACTCATACCGACAGAATTACTGATGAATTGACAGAGAGAAATAATTTGTCGGCAATTCCATCGATAATAGTTAATATATGACCTAGTTGTAGACCCTCTTCCCTTATTTCTCCTTCTTTCCCTCTGCAACTACCCCGCCCCCCCTCCCCCAGGCGCAATCTGCAACTAACAAACAGACCCCTTTCCCCCCAACATCCCATCCCATCTCATCTCAACACAATTCATCCTTCCTTAACCTTTCCAGTCACAATATCATTTTTATTATGGATTTTTTAAGTAAGTAAATCTATCATTTTTTTTTAATTTGAACACAATTTTGAAATGTCAATTTTTTTATTAAATATTTTTGTAGTATATATATTTTGTTTGGATGTTTACTTGTTTTATTGTTTTTTCTCAAACAAACTTATTGTATGCATACATGTTTCTGTACATGTTATGGTTTGTTTTAGATTTTATAAAATTGTACTTGTTTGTAAATTATTGAACTTATGTCAAATTACCGACTTAAGTATGTTGTGATGATATAAATAATAGCTTGTTTAACGGGTCTATTTTATATTTTATCAATTTTATTGTCGAGATGTAATTTTTATAAATTAATGTGTATAAATTTGTATGTACATTGATAATTGATAATGAATTAAGAGAAGAATGAAAGTAGGTTGATTATTTATTTAATGTTGTTAATTAATACATATTATTGTCATCATTATTTGATATATATATATATATATAGAGAGAGAGAGAGAGAGAGGTTTGATAGAAGTCATGGATATATTGAGATTCACATCAAGGATTGTAGAGGATAGATTATTGTAATGGGGTTCAGAATTTTATTAATTATACAACATCTATTTCGAGAAATATTAATGGAGGCGGTATTAGGTGTTTATGTAAGAGGTGCAAAAATAAAAAGTTTCTTCATCCAGATATTGTAACGATGCATCTTCTACACAAAGGGTTCATGGAGGAATACCTGTGTTGGTATGCAAATAGAGAACCATTTGTTCCTCACGAGATCATGGTAGAAATGATGGTCAGGTCAACTTCTAGTGTTAATAATGTGCATGGAGTTGAAACTGATAACAGTAATCCTTATAGGACTATGATTATAGATGCGATAAAAATGAATCAGAATCGTGCCGGTCAATGTTCAATCATAGATGAAGAACCTAATACAGACACGACCAGGTTTTTTGATCTTTTAAAAGATTCTAACGAACCATTATGGGATGACTACACAAATCACAGTAAATTACCAGCTGTTGCATAGGTGTTTGCTATCAAGTCGGATTATGGGTTAAGCGAGGCTGATTATAACAGAATTGTTGAATGGGTGAGAAGCATTTTACCTGAAAAGAACATGCTGAAAGAGAACTTTTATGTCGTTAAGTCCATGATGAAACCCCTCAATCTAAAATACTAGAAAATTGACATGTGTCCAAACTTTTATATGATATACTATCTTGAAAATACTGAGTTGACCAGGTGTAGAACATGTGGGCATTCCTGTTATAAATCCAGAACTGGTAGGGGAAAGACTCTTGTAGTATATAAAAAATGTAGATACTTCCTAATCACACCTAGACTACAAAGAATATTCATGTTACCAAAGACTGTTGAGCACATGACATGGCACCAATCACATGATACAGTGGATGGAGCAATGGTGCACCCTTCCAACGATGAAGCATGGAAACACTTTAACAGAGTACATCTTTACTTTTCAGTTCAATCAAATAACATGCATCTTGGGCTATATACAGACAGATTCAATATATTCGGGTCATTTGTTGCTCCTTATTCTTGGTGGCCGGTTATACTAACGGTTTACAACTTGCTACCGGGAATGTGTATGAGGCCTGAGTTCATGTTTTTATCTATGGTCATACCCGGCCCTAATAATCCAGGTCGGAATATAGATGTTTGTCTTTAATTGTTGATTGATGAGTTAATGGAATTGTGGTCTTTCGAGGCGTTGACTTATGATGTATCAACGAAACAAAATTTTCTTATGAGGACACCTTTGATGTGGACTATTAATAAATTTATGGCTTATGAAATGGTTTTTAGTTGAAGCATACATGGAAAGCTAGCATGTCTATACTGTATGGAAAACAACAAGATATTCATGCTAAGAAACAGGGGTAAAATGTTTTTTTTACTGCCACCAACATTTCTTGCCAACGAATCACATGTACAGAAAGAACATATATGATTTTTTTGTTGGCAAAGTTGAAAAGGATGTTGCACCCTTGCTTCTTTTTATGAAGAATTGTATGATGTGGTGTTAGACTGTGGTGATATTGTGTTTGATTTTCTAATCCAGTAAGTCGAAGTTTCTTGGTTTTGGTTTGACTTATAACTGGGTAAAGTGAAATATTTTCTATGAGCTTCCTTATTGGAAGACCAATCTTCTCCGTCATAACCTTGATGTTATGCATATAGAAAAAAACGTGTTTGGAAACATTTTCAACATGGTCATGAACGTGAAGGGAAAGACAAAGGATAACATCAAGACTAGAATGGATATAGTGTTGTTTTTCATCGTAAAAATATGGAGTTGGTTTATGTTAGGTCACGGGTCACAAAGCCCAAAGCAAGCTTCGTTTAAACAAGAATGCACAACTTCTAGTGTACCAATGGCTGAAGAGTCTGTGTTTTTCAGATGGACATGCCTCAAACATATAAAGGTGGTTAATTTGGAGGATTGCAGATGGTATGGAATGAAGAGTCATGATTGCCACGTGTTTATGCAAACACTCATTCATTAGTTTATCGTAATTTATTGTCAAAGGGGATATGAGATACACTCACGGAGATCAGTTATTTCTTTAGAGATATATGTAAACACAACACATTGAAAGGCTAAAAGCAAATATTATCGAGACAATATGCAAACTTGAGGTGATATTCTCTCCATCGTTTTTTGACTCGATGGAACATCTATCCATACATTTTTTGTATGAGGCAAAAGTTGGAGGCCCAACTATTTTTCTCCTTTTCCTTATCTATTGTTTTCTCAAATTCATCCTTTAACTTTTGGTTGATTAGGAACTAGGCCTTGTTGTTTTTATTTTTGTTTATTTTTCATGAAGTTATCTTCATCTCATAACTCGGGTCATTAGTTTGGTTAGTTAACCCAGGTAGATTCGAACTATTTTTTTGTTCTTTTTTTAATTGAATTTTTTTTTAATTTTATCTATCAATACTGAGTTGATTAGGAATTTAGCTTCATAATTTATTTTAATTTGATTTCTATTAGGTTATCTCAGTCTCATGACCCAAATAGCGAGTTTGATAGGTTAACCCAAGTTAACTTTGATTATTTTTTTTATCTTTTATTAATTGATTTTTATTTCAATTTCATTCTTTAACATTGATTTTATTCAAAATTAAGCTTCATAATTTATTTTTATTTATTTTTTATGGGGTTATTATGATCTCATGCGTGGCATATAGATTGGTAGTTTAACCTAAGTTGATCTGAATAAATCCAATATGTTTTCATCTCAATATTTATAAAAAAAATCTCATCTTGAATATTTATTTTTAGTTAACTAAGTTTTTACCGATCATGTAGGTTGCCTTTAGATCCACCAAGTCAAACGAGTCACATTAGATCAATCCTTACACAGTTTAATATTTTTTTCTACTAGCAAAAACATTAGCAATGCCTTGATATTTTTTTCTTATGTAAAAAAAACATTAATCCCATCCGCAGCATAGCACGTACTAAAGATCTAGTCTTTCTTATAATAACAAGAGATATTGTAAAAAACAAAAAGGAAAATAGTTTTGAACTAGATAATTGGTTTTACACTATCTATTATTGTTATAAGAAGGAGTAGGTACTTGGTTTGTATTACGCTGTGAGTTGGATTAATTATTTTTTAACATAAAAATATGTTTATGCATCGCTAATAGTTTTTCTAGTAGAGAAAAAATTAAAACTATATGAGGATTAACCTAATATGACTTAGCTGACTTGATAGATCTGAAAACAAAATAACTACTAAAAATATAGTTTGACTAAAAATAAATATCCAAGATGATATTTTTTTATAAATATTGGATCAACAACATATTGGATCGATTTGAGTCAACCTGTCAATCCTCCAAACTTGTGATCAAAGTCATGAAACAATGATAACCTCGTAGAAAACAAATCGAAATAAACTCAATGTTGAAGGATGAAATTAAGAGGAAAAAATATCAATTAGAAGAGGGGGAAAAAAACTCAAGTCAACTAAGTCAATTTGTTAAACTCACAATCTGGATCATGAGATTAGGATAACCTCATAAGAAATAAATTGAAAAAATTATGAATCTAAATCCCCAATAAACCTAATATTGAAGGATAAAACTGATAAAAAAAGAAAACACAAAGAACCAACACGAGTTAACTTGTGAAACCCATGACACGAGTCATGACATGAGGATAACCTCATAAAAAGCATATTGAAATAAACCACAAAACCTAATTATCAATCAACCCAATGTTGAAGGATGAAATAGAGGAAAAAAAATCAATTAAAAAAGGAGAAAAAAACTCGAGTTAACCAAGTTAACTCGTTGAACTTATATAAAGTAAATTCTAAAAAAATAAAACTAAATCCTCATCAAACCTAATATTGAAGGATAAAATTAAAATTGAGAAAAAAAATAAAAATTATATATATATAAAAAAGCTAAATGAAGGGGGAAAATATTATTTTAGTGAACAACGTTGTGTGAGAAGGGGTACAATAAAATCCTATTTTCCTTTAGTTTTCTTTTTTGTTAATTGTTAAAGCTAATGTTAATGAATTGGAAAAACATATGAAAATAATAAAACATAGATTGTATAAAATTAAAAAGCTAAATGAAGAGAAAAAATATTATTTTAGTGAATAGTGTTGTGTAAGGAAAGGTACAGTAAAATTTCATTTTCTTTTAGTTTCTTTATTTTTTGTTAATTGTAATGTTAATGAATTGCAAGAACATTTGAAAAAAATAAAACATATACTATATAAAAAAAGATAAATAAAGGGGGAAAATATTATTTTAGTGAATAGTGTTGTGTGAGGACAGGTACAATAAAATTATATTTTTTTCTTTGATTTATTTGTTTTGGTTAATTGTTAATATTAATGAATTGCAAGAACATCTGAAAAAATAAGAAAAATTGTTAAATAAAAAAAGGATAATTTGAGAAATTACAAAAAAACCTAAAAGGCATCAATTTTTTACTGTTTATCAAGACACAGATTACTGTAGATAAGATTAGTATAAAGATGATTTTGCCCTTGCCAAAAAAACTAACTAAGTATGTAATTAGAGGTAGAGATATCTTTTTCATGAGATACATTTGGCATTGTATATTTGATTGAGAGCAAAATGGTACGTGAATTTCTTTTTACTATAGTATAAATATTATTTTGCTCTTAGGAGCACATAAATTAATCCTTAAGTGAGGGGCTTTTCTGTCTCTTTAGATAAAAAAAAATACTAAGAGTACGTTCATACCCTTGGGAAGGGAAAAATATACTTGCATAGAGGGATTTATTCATCATTTTCTTTCATTAAAACAATTAAATGACAAAATTATACTTGGAATTCAAAAATTTAAAGGCTAATTACGAGAGTGTTTTTCTCTTTTCAGACTATTTTTTTTGTTATTCATGGATTTTGTCAGGGGGTATCTTGGTAATTTTAGGTTTAAAAATATTATTAAAAAATCATTACAAGCGTCAGCGCATGATGAATTTCATGCCATTCAAGTGGCGCGTGAGACCCCGTACAACAGCCAAAATCCTACTTTCATCGTGGCATTAGAAGCGGCGCGTCGTCTTCTTTCTAGTGATGTGATGCGTACTCACAGAAAAGGTTCATTTGGCTGTGGTGAAAGTTTTTTTTCTTCTCTCTTTTCTCTCTCATTCCCTAGAAAATTGCGCCTGAACTTCTAAAAAAACAATTGTATCATTCAATTTGTAATCTTATCGAATTGGTCCTCCTTCTTTTAATTACTCTTTATTTGGCTTTCGAACCTTTTTGAAGTTTGGATTTTTTTCAATTTCATCCTAGTGCATTTTATTCAATTTGATATTTTTTTATCTTGTTTGGTCCCTCTACTTTTAATTGCTCTATTTATGTAATTTATATTTTTCTTGATTCTTTTTTTTTCTTTTAATTTCATCCCTTTCTATTTTATTGCATTTGTTTTTTAATTTATTTTTTTGTCTTTATTCTTTTGATTGCTATATTCTTATCATTTTTTTTATTTATTTTTTTTCAATTTTGTCCATCAACATTTAATTTTATTTGATTTTCTATATAGTTTTGGTCCTCATTCTTTCAATAACTTTTTATTTCTTATCCTTTTCTTAGTTTTTAATGTTTTATAATTTAGTCCTTAATTATTTTCTTTCATTTTTTTATACTATATTTGGTCTGCATTGTTTGAATTTTAAATTGTTTTATGGTTGGATATTTTACTATATTATTTTTTTTTGTGGTGGTTGCCTTCAAACGGGGTAGTTTTTTTATTAAAAATTGATTTTTTAAAAAAACACTCATCATTTACCATTTGGTTTTTTAGATGTTTTTTTTATTGAATTTTAATTTGTTTTTACTATGTCATCATTTTAATTTTTTTTAAATCTCGATCTTATATAACAGGTTGTTGGTTCGTCAACTTACCCAAGTTAACTTAGATTTTTTTTTAATGTTATATTTTTTGATGTTTTTTTTTTATCTTTGATATTATATTAGTAGACATATTTTTAATTAATTTAATGAGAATTTTCTCGATTATATTTTGTGAATAAATTTTTAGAGTTGGAAATGGTACTGTGCATTAGAAAAAGTGAAAAACTGTAAGAAGAGGTCGACTATTGTACAAGTCAGATTCCAATAGTCCAAGCCAGCAGGAGTGACTAACCATGGCCCCTTAACCCAAGGTCATGATGCTCCTACCCCACACGGAGTGGGAGAGGGGGGAAGGGTTATCTTACGGTGCATCATGATTGTACACTAATGCCTTGCGTGCACTCCTCACTCACACACACGCACGCACGTATGAAACTCGCTTTTTTTTTCCCTTCTTATCTCGTGTTTATTGTGTACTCGTACTGTCACTTTTCATTATTCCCACTCACAGGGACAATTCCGTCAATTTGTTTTCTATATAGTCTCTTCTTTTCCGTTTTCTCTCAGCATTTCCACTTTGACTGTACTCTCTCTCTCTCTCTCTCTCTCTCTCTCTCTCTCTCTCTCTCTCTCTCTCGGTGCAGTGCGGTTTTTCGATTTGAGTTTGAAGTTCAAGAATTCAGCGGCTAAAAGGTATTGTTTTTCACTGTAAGTTCCTCTACCATTTTCTGTTTCGTGGGTTTAATATTCCTTGATCGCTTTCACGAGATCATCTGTTTTTCAAACGGGCTGGGCTGTGTTTATTTCATCTGCAGACTGTCTGGCTAGAAATGGGCTTTGTCTAGTATACTGCTGGGTTGGATTATTGTTTTCTCTGAAGAAAATGAGATCTTCTAATGTTTGTTTCTGAGTTGTGAATCTGTTCTTGCTAGTTAATTTTTTGCCTAGCTATTTTCAATTATTTTAGTCTGATGGTTTAGATGATAAATCTTAGGAAAAAATGGTACCACAGTAGTAAATGCTGAATTTCATTTCGGATTAATCCAATTTATTTCCTTATAAGATAATGAAAGGATGGTTTACTGTGAGACTCACTATGAATTTAAATTTCTCCATATATATAAAAAATATGTTTCCATCTTAAAATCCTATTTTGCAGGGTTGATGAATTGGTTTTGGTGAAGGGAACAACTGTGGCGATATTCTTGGGAGAGAAACACTATGCGGTGGTTCCTGAGTCTTTCTATTGATGTGTATCGGAAAGTTATGTCATTGAATCTCTATTGTAAAGTGATTCTGTAAATTCCTTTACAAGCCTCGCCTTAAATTCTGAACCTTTTTCGTCTTGTAACTCGATGGGATCCACTTTCTTCGTTGTCGTTCCCTATTACGTTCGTCAGATTAGCTGAACAGTATCAAATCCAATATCCTCTCTGCTTTCTTTCTCA
This sequence comes from Populus nigra, assembly GCF_951802175.1. NCBI lineage: Eukaryota > Viridiplantae > Streptophyta > Magnoliopsida > Malpighiales > Salicaceae > Populus > Populus nigra. The sequence continues at coordinate 9,400,986 of NC_084856.1, read as the reverse complement.
TTTTGTTCCCTGGGTGAAAAATCTGATTGCTTGTTGTTTATTTCTTAGTCTGGCTATCCCTCCAGTTACGTGTATTAGGTGTCCCTTTGCTGACGATTAATCTAGTTTTCTGTGTTCAATTAATATTGTCCCTTTGTTTGTTCTTCTCTGGAATTTCGTTCTTTCTTTCTGTTATCAATATATTGAAGGGCTGGGAAGTAGTTATGGTGTGCCAAGCTGCGAGCCAAACAAATTTTCGGGCATTGAAACACGAAAACGGGATTGCTGGGTGTGCCACCATTATAGTTAGAGTTATAGCATGCTTTCAACCGCTTCAGGATTGCCAGGTTAGTCAAGTTAATTTTATTCGTTGGAACTTTTTTTTTCTGGAGAAATTATGTCTACTTGTTTTGTGCCGTTCATTGGCTACATATTCTCCTTTTTCATGCTTTAGATTCCGTGGTCTTCTTCACTTGTGTCTTTGATAATAGTTGGAAAGTTTATGATATGTCTTTCTTTTACTGATTTTTCGTTCTTTCATATTTTTCAGGCTGAATATTTCCGTCATCTGCTTAAACCTGTCACGTAGATTTAGTTTTCACTTTCGTTTTCAAGTTAAGCTGGATTGTTTTATTTTTTTCATTATTACTGAAAGAAGTAAGTGAACAGCCACTTCTACTACAGCAGAAATCCTTTTCCGGTGCGTTTTGCTTTGTCTGTGTGCATTAACTCAGTTCTGAATTCTCCTAGATTTCTTATAACGTGTATTTTTTTTTCAATCCATGTATTGCAGGTGATTGTTGTGGTTAAATGGGAGAAGATTGGGGATCTCTGTTTCCTCAGCAGCGATTTAATTGGCAATCACCCAATTCAAATTACTTGGGTGCTTCACTTGCCTTTGGGCAGCAAAATACTCTTCCTTTGCTTATGGATCCCAATACTAACATGGTCTTTACAAATGGGATCGGATATCCATTTACTGAGCTACTGCACTCGCAGGCTAGCCAGGAAAATGAACCTCGTGGATGGTTTCATGGTTTGTCTCACTTCCGACAGGCCTTAATGCCTCCTTCAAACTCTGTTCATAAAGAGAGAAGGCCTCGTTTAGACACTGTTCTCAAAGAGAAACTCCCAACTGCCCCTCATGACAATAAGGAGTACAACATGCCTAAGGCAGTCTCTGGCTGTGATCAGAAAAGATTGCTTGTTTTTGACCAGTCAGGTGATCAAACAACTTTGATCTTTAGTTCTGGAGTTGGGACTCCTGTCCAGTGCTTGAAGTCTTGGATACCAAAACCAACAGTTGGCTTTGATTTGAATAGGGAAATTCCTGGGGCTAAAGGTCAAAATTTTCATTTAGGACCAATCGCAAATGATGAATTTGTTGAAGATGATGGGATTGATATGCATGAGGACACGGAAGAACTGAATGCCTTACTTTACTCGGATGATGGTAGTGTTTGCTCTGAGGATGAAGTCACCAGTACAGGTCATTCACCTAGTACAATGACAACTCATGATAGGCGAGATTGGTTTGATGGAAGCGCAGAAGAGGTTGTTAGTTCTAATGGTTCAAACAAAAAGAGAAAGCTGTTTGATGGAGGTTATACAGATGCTCCATCACTCAAGGACACAGCTACTTCTGTAAAACCCACTAGATGTTTTGGGCACGAGGAAGATGTAGAATCCAGGTGTGACAATAGCACCAATTCTTTGTCACATGAAATGGGTTCAGAATCAGGCAACAAGAGGATGAGAAAAGAGAGTATTCGTGAGACAATGAGCATTCTCCAGAACCTCATTCCAGGTGGAAAGGGCAAGGATGCAATTGTTGTTCTTGAAGAAGCAATTCAATACTTGAAGTCGTTGAAGTTCAAAGCGAAAGCTTTAGGACTTGATGCTCCATGAGTATCAATACTTGTTATGCCAGTAATGCTAGGTAGTACTACCTGGTATTGTCCTATTATTAGTTAGATATTACTAGTGGTGTGTGCGGAATAAGTAAGGTGAAAAATTTGTTGGGGTTGATTTGAACAGGAGAACCAGTTCCTAGCGAAGGAGGTGAGTAATAGTAAAAGGAGGAAAGATTGGTGTCCATGTCTTGTAGCCTGTCTCAATTTCAATGTTCAATGACTCGAACTGCAAATCAGCAAGCTTTGGATTATGAAAAATTTGATGCCGTCTAGAAAGAGGAATGGAATTGCAGCGTAATATGTCCCAATAAAGGAAGGTGAATCATTAAGCTATGTCTTAGGGTTTAGAGAAAGTAGCACTCACTCCTGGGCGTGGGGTGCTGGCTGTGTGAAAGAGAAGACTAGTTGTTCTAGAGGGACCCCCATAAAGAGGATGTATGCACGCTTCTTGGGTGTGTCTTGGTTCCCAACTCATTCTTCCCTTTTTGTATTCTTATCGAAGTTTTATGTTTGTGGGGTTAATTCTTGTGATGTGTAACATTTGCACGAGTGGCATCCTTCATTTCACCTTGCAACTTCATATAGTGGCCCCAGCTCACCATTTCATGTATCCTTCCAAGTATTGTTGGAACTCAGGATGTACTGCTATGGATTGTAATGGTATTGTAATTTGAATGTGGAAGAACCTTTGTGGTGTTTGTTTGCATGGGGCTATCTATGACTATTCAATCTTGTGACTTTTTTTGTGATTATAGTAGTTTGGTTGGTTGGATGTAATTAATTTGCTTGGTTTTGCTGGTGTCTTTTATGCCTACGTACATGTGTCTCCATGCTCAATTTTCTGATACAAGACAGTGATGTGTTAATGTGTGATATCTTTTCTCTATGCAAGAGTGCAAAATTTTCCGTCTTTCTGGAGATGATGTCGCTGCGACGGGACCACAAAGATGCATTATTTTGGAGACGAAGCGCATGTGAATCCGAGCACGGGTGTGGCCTATTTTCCTGCGAAACTGGGAAAAGAAAATTGCAATTAAGAAGGGGATGTTTCAACTTTTTCAAGTTGCCAAACTTTATATATATATATATATTATTTTTTACTTTAATTTACATTGAGTGTTAAAATTAATAATAATATAATAATTTAAGTTATAAAATCTAGATTAACCTGGGAGCCATGTTAGACCTAAACAACCTATTATTTGAATTGTGTTTGGTAAATGATTATTATTGTATTATGTTTGTTTAGTTGATGGTAGACAAGATAAAATAAAATATGAAAATGTTTATTTTATCCTTAATATGTATTATTATCATACTTATATTATTTTTTTTCATTTTAATTTATATTGAGTGTTGAAATTAATAATAGTATAATAATATTAGTTATAAAATAAGGATCAACTTGGCGGGTCGACCTAGAACCTATACAACTCGAGGTTAGACCGATCTGAATTTAAAAAAAATAAAGAAAGGATTTACCAAACTTACCCGATAAAAAACCTAAGTTGACTAGTGACCCAATAAAACACAGAGTAAAAAATCTAATGACTTTTTTTAAGAAAAAAATTGGGATTGACCCTCCTAATCCTTGATCCCTATGTGAGTTTTAAAACTAAGATAATAATCACTTTTATCCTTATATATTTTAATTGGATAAATTTGAAATTAAGATTTTTTACATTGATATTTTAGGGGTAACAATAATAAATATTATCTTTGATACATGTTCTTTCTATACATCTTGTTTTAGAAATATATAAATTCACTTTAAAATTATCTTGAGAACATATTTATTTTTATATTTATATCACTTTAACCAAACACATTTCTATCTCCAATGTTTTTATCTATTTTATCCTGAGACTGTTACAAAACACTAACTAGCAGGACAACGTATCTAAACCAGAAGAAGTGAAGATTTCAAAATATGATAATTATTATTTTGTTAAAAAAAAAAGATGTTCTTTCACTTTGATTAGATTTTGGAAATTTATTTTATTTATTATTTATTACAAGATATTCTAAGACAATTCAGTGAGACACCACGGACTACTTTGCAGAGGAACAATGTTAGAAAAAAATTCAATTTTATTCCTAGAGTTTTTGTTTTTCAATTTGGTCCATGAAGTTTTATATTTTTCAATTCAATTCCCAAACTTTATTTTAACCATGTCAATCCCTAATTTTTAAGAGATAAAAGAAAACATCATCGGAAAGGAGGAATTTTTTTTTGATTGATCACGACTCCGATAAAAAAAAAAACTCAATTTTGGTTTCAATGGATTTATCTTAGAGAAGGGAGCTCAATGATTATTATTTTAAAAAAAATATATCAAGATTTATAATTTTTTTTATTTGGTTTAATTTTTGAATTTTAGGATGATAAGATATTTTGGAGTTGAAATGGGTCATTGAAATTTTTATGATGCTTTCTAGGATATTTTCAGGTAAAAATAAGTTAAAAAATAAATTTTAAAGGTTCTCCAACCCTACATTTTTAGTCATATGTGATGGTCAAAGAATGGACTAATGGACGTATCATCTGTTTTATATGTAAAGGCGAACAAAGTTTTGTCTATCTATTTAAAACACGAGAGCATGGTCTTCCACATCCATGATTAATTAGGCTATTTTTTTTCTTTAGGCCAAACATGCATGCTCATACTTTCAAACCCATACACGTTCGGCCTATTTTGTTAGATGACCCTTCATTTTTCATTTATTTTTTTAAACTTATCATAAATTCCAATGAATAAAATAATTAAAAAAATATCCAATTATACCATGATTTTCAAATTATTTTATAGCTTTTTTTAATAATATTAACATTTACTTTATGAATAATTATAAATGAAACTCAATTTATTTATTCTTTTATTTTTTTCATATAGTCACATAAAAATAATTGGAACATAATTTTTTTTTAGATGGAAATTGCTTTACATATCATGATAAGTTTTTTTTTTACAAAGAACCAAACTTATGATATAAAAAAAATTGTTCATAAAAAAAATTAAAAAAAAAGAATAAATAACAAGAAGAGAGTTTCGTATAAAGAAATATTTTTTTTTGTTTTCTCTATAATGTAAATCATTTGAATTTTTACGAATTGACATTTTAATTACTTTAAGTTTTCATAAAAAACCATGACATTGATAAAAAAAAAATCATGTCTATGTCAAATAAAAAAAAAGTATAAATAAGAAGATAGAATTTTTATTGAATAAATATATTTTTATTCTACAATTTAAATTATTAAAATTCTTTTAAGTAATTATTTTAATAATTAGAAAATTAAATAAAAATAGGTTTTGAACATGGCCCTGTGGCATTATGCAACCATACAAAAACTAATTCTACCTAATTTAATTGCTTACGAAAAAGTTTGATATTTAATCTTGTTATCTAACATAATTTTTTTTTTTATCGTATGCACTCTCCAGGTTAGAGAAAGTTTTGAACAAAAATGTTGGGTTTTTCAAATGATATATATGCAATAAAAATGATAAATTTAAAATTTATTAGGAGTTCTAAGGATCTCATTAGACAGATTTAGAGTTGTTTAAGGTTCATACGAAGATTACATGAAAAACAAATGTTCTTTTTAGTTTTGAATAATTGCTTTAAGGCTAAATTATCATAAACCATAATTCATCTAAGTGTTCGGCCTTTAACGATAATCCATATAAATAACTAGTGAGAAATCTCTTAAACCCTTTTAGAAGTGAATAATTATTATATATTTGAGTGCTAGCTCTTTTCTTTTATGTTTCAAGTGTTTTTGTATTGTTTTGTACTGTAAATAAGTGGCATAACATTTTATTTATAGAAAAATCTAAAAACTCTAAAAATAATAAAATATCAATTTTCCCTTTAAATAATATCACACATTATTTTAGGATAATTTTAGAAATTTATTTAATCAAGTCCCAACTTGATTTTTTTTACGTCTAGAAGTGTAATCTCATGTGTTGCAATTTGTGACCTATCTTTTTGATAAGTTTTTGAAAATCCAAAAATAGCAGAAAAACAAAAACAAAAAACCCCAAAAAATATATGTTATTGATATATTTGCATCGTTTTTAGCATTTTCAGTGTCGTCTAAAAAAATATTAAATTTTGATGTTTTTTTGAACGCGTTGACACGACCAAAAAATTGATATCTTCTCCCAAGTATAGGAGTATCGAAGTAAAAATAATCTGGCAAGACTGAGGTCGAACCACATAGAGGTTAACTATATAAATTATAGTTAACAACAACAACAACAACAATAAGTTAAAGAGGATTTTGAGATGTAAGATTAATGTGAGGATTAAACACTGATAAAAACAAATGTCAAGGTTAGAGGATCGAGTAATGGTATTTCAAACAAGTATAGTATAAACTCTTTTTATTACTCAACTGAAAACCACACACAAAGGAGGTTCCAATCGGATGATTTGTCATTAATAACTCATTATAAATTGTTAACATGATCATATTAATTATCTTATTTAAATAACACCAAACTTTTAAATATTGTCAGGAATTCATGATGCTAACTTATGTTAACAACAAATCAAGTTCTTTTCATAGCACATGTATATGTTATACTATACGGCTGGGTTATAAAAGTGCCAAACATTTGTTGTACCAAGTGTTATACAACGCAAATATAGATTAACCATTTAACAAGCAAGGTATTAAGAGTTAATAAGATAAAAATGATAAGACATGTTAATAGCAAGTTGTTTAGGATATAAGCATTGAAATCCATATTAAGTTTATATTATATTTATTCTTACACCATTAGTGTAACCTTTTCACATTGACATAATAAACTTAGCTAAACATAATGAAGAAGAGAAACATAAATAAACAAGATAAGAACATAAATAAGATACAAGTTAACTAAGTAAAGGAAAGGAAATGAAAAATATAAACATGATATTAATGAAAGCAAAATTTAAGCATTACAAAAATATAAAAAGAGAGAGAGAGAGAGAGAGTAAGAGCAAGATCTTGATCTGAACAACCAAGCTCCTAAATGCATGGCAAATGCCTCCTTTTATAGGAAAAAATTTAGAACTATTGATTTGATGACTAATTATTGAGTGGGTAGCCAACTCTTGATTTGGTGACAATTCTTATCTTCTTGTCTGAACAAAACATCATCGCTAATTCAGAATTCAAACAAACTTGAATTATGAAAGTTCTAGAAAATTGTCTCAGCTTTCCAGGAAAAAAAATTGAGATCATTTGGACTTCTAGAACTCGAGATATGGGCTGAACAATGTCTGGGCTACAGGACAGATTCAGACTTCTCCGTTGTTGCTATAATTTGAAAACAGCTTTCTTAAATCTTGGACTCCTTATGAAAGTTTTAGGCCTATGTCTTAACTTTCCATCCATATAAAGCAGACCTAAATCCAAGATCTACAGTTTCAGATATGACCCGATGACCGAACAGTGTTCCAGTTTAGACTGAACCAGCATCTCTTTTCTAAGTTTGGCCCTTTCTTTGTCCTTTCAATTTCAGTACTTAAACTCATCAAGCAATCTTTTCATTTACGTGATAGGCCTGTATTTAAGATGAACATTTACCATAAATTAAAGGTATCTTATGGTATCAGACTTGTTATTATAAAACATGCTTTAGTTAAGGAGTTATTGATACTTCAAGTACAAAATGATGATATAAAACCTTGATAAAAATGTAATTTTAAGTACTAATCACCCCCCAACCAGCTTATTACTAGTTCTTAGTAATCAAATCGTTAAAATAGAAAAACAATTTACAAATTCCACAAAGCAAGGCATTCATCATTCAACTTTCATTAATCTATCCAGATAAACAAACTCTTATTAAATTTATTTATATGCTCAATACCTCTTAAACAAGATATTAATAAACCTTTCTTTTGTACTCAATATATCAACACATAGTTATGGGGCTTTATTTGGAAGAAAACAAAATTTTTGTTCTAAGGTTTAAGGTTAACTTCCTTGGGTTATGATTATTATCTTTTTTTTTTAATATATATACATATAACTTAAAACACAATGCATGTTTAACCCATGTAATGAACTTTCGGCTAATGACTCCCAGACCAGTTGGTTTTAGGGCATTAGGTGTTGAGACATCCCTACGAGCTTAGTAACTCGGGTTGCAGATACTGGTACGTAGATAGTGCAATGTTTGATTTCCTTAATTTTTTCTCCTCAATCCATGTAACAAGCATTGGGCTAATAGCTCCCAAGTCAGTTGACTTTAGGGTATTAGGTGTTAAAACACCAATTCGAGCTTAATTGCTTAGGTTGAGGCTACGAAACCAAACTTCTCTACGTTTTTATTATCATCATTTTTTTTTCTTTTTCTTTTTGTTTTTATATACTATTCCTTTCCCTTAGTTGTTACCTTTAACAAAAGAACATAAATAATATAATAATCCAATGTGCAACCCACAATCATATGTTAAAGTGTGTGTATGAATGAAGGTTTAAGAATACTTGTTTAATGAGTATATGAGCGGAATTAAGTGATAACAATGCGAGATTTTGTAAACCTGAATATTTCAAGAAGTATTCTGATAGACCTTGTTAAGAATGTTTACTAAGATGCGTCTTAAGAGTCACTTTAACAAAAAAAAACTCCTTTACTCTGCTATCCTATTAACAACAGTTTTGCAAATGGTTTATGAAATAGAAAACACAGTTAGTTAATTTTTTTTAAAAAATATCAACTAATATTCTTTTCCCCTAACCAAAACGAGACATTGTCCTAAGGTAAAAAGATAGAATATAGAAGACATCACCTGAAACAATGAACACTGACAAACCTGAAACACACTTAAACAACTATAAGAAACAACAAAACACAATAATAAAACCAAAAGACATAATTTTTTTACAAACGAAGGCTCAAATCTAATCTAAGCTTTTTACGGCTTTTCTTAGTTGACCAATTTATGCGACTCATGCAGGGATCAATTACAAGGATGAAAGATTGTAGTTGGTCAATCAATTGTTCAGCAGTAGCAACAAAGATTATGATTTGTCGTGTCGAAGATGTTAAAAATTCCTGTTCCATAGCATGATCAAGAAAAGACAACAACTTATCGTAAAAACCATTAACATTTAATAGACCTATGAGTTTCCAATTGTTTTTCCAATGATGTTCCCTTTTAGTAAAGCTTTAGGGACAACCCCTAAAATTTGATTACCTCTTAAAAATACAGCTATTGACACACCCCCATTAACCCAAAGTTGCCTCCCTCATACACTAAATGAATCTTTCTTTCAGCTAGTACTTGATCAAGATGATTTGCTGATTCTAAAAACTATATTTCCTTCCAAGGACTGGATCCACCAAAAACACAAATATTTCTTATATGATGACTTGAAGAACCTACCATTTCTACACACTTCTATATCTGTTGAATGTATGGGTTGAGTAGAAATAAAGGGAAGGAAGAGAAGATTTTATAGATGAGAAATTGAAAATGCAATCATACCACCTATATGTAGGCCAACTGAAGTCTCACACTCTCTCTTTCTTTACTAATTTATTTATTTATTTATTTTGAAAATGCATGTGTATGTACAGGTAGTTGTGATTGTGGCTCACATCTTCCCTTGATTTTACGTCCAAGAACGGCTTAAATGCCCTTTATAGTTCAGGGATAGGCTTCCCATCCAATTTTCTTAAAAACTGGCAAACATGGTCTTTTTTAGTTAGATTCCCAAGACTATATCGAGCGTGTTCTTTATGGAATCGTGGCCATAAATCATGAATTGCACGATGCGCATCTCCATAAGGATGCGTCTCAAGAGTCAATAAAAGATTATCTAAAGATCCCTTACTCAAGCCGTCCTTAATGAATTGTATTTTATCTTCACGATTTATAGATACCATTCCTAAAGAATGACATGTTGCTTTACAAGTTCATTTGGCACATCTGTGACAGACTTTCAGTCGTTTTGCACGATGTTTCTTTGCAAAAGTGTTTTTACCTGTTCCAGGCATGTATGAAATGAAAGAATTGGAGGATTCACCTTATAATCGGACTTTTGCTTCAATTAGCCAGCGAACATCTTCAGGAATTCCATGATTCATTAACAATTTCAATCTTACACATCTAGCATGATAAATTTTTGTAATCGCATTATGAGGCAGAGTAGGAAAATACTTTTTTAATTTTTCAAGAGTGGTGTTCATTTTCAAATGAGAATTGGAGAAGAGATTCAAAGAAGGGAGAAAGAGCAAAGAATTGCACAAATATATGCACAGATATCAGTTATCATGAGAAACTAAAAGAACTGACTTAAGAGTCAAGGAGTACCGTTATCCGCCATTTGACTGGGGTGGGAGAGATTAGAAACACAAAATTCACACCAAAATGAAACACAAAACAATGTGAGAAAAAGAATCAATCTTTATATACAGGACCACTCAATTCAATAGAGTCATTTTCAACTGAAAAATTATCAAAGTAAACTTTTAAACGATGTCCATTTACCTTGAAAACATTGTCATTCTTTGGATTCTCGATATCATAGGCTCTATATGGATACACATGTTTTGCAATAAAAGGACCACTCCATCTTGATCTTAGTTTTTCAGGAAATAAATGGAGTCGAGAATTATAAAGTAAGACTTTTTTTACCAACATTGAATGTTTTTCTCAGTATTTTCTTGTCATGAAACTCTTTGATTCTTGCTTTATGAATTCTTAAATTTTCATATACATCATTTTTTATTTCCTTAAGCTCATTTATTTGTAATTTTTGCAGCTAACTAGCATCATCAAGGTTTGAATTGAAAGCTTTAATAGCCTAATAAGCTTTATGTTCAAGTTCTACAGGCAAGTGACAAGGTTTTCCATAGACTAGTCTATAAGGTGACATAACTAATACTGTTTTATAAGCAGTTCAATAAGCCCAAAGTGCATCATTAAGTCTTAAAGACCAGTCTTTCCGATTACGGTTCATTGTTTTCTCCAAGATCTGTTTGATCTCCCAATTAGCAAGTTCTACCTATCCACTCTTTTGAGGGTAATAAGGGGTGGTAACTTTGTGTGTGATTCCATATTTCTTCATTAAAGACTCAAATGGCTTATTGCAGAAATGTGTTCCATCATCACTTATTGTGGCTCGAGGGATTCCAAATCAACTTAAAATATTTTCTTTTAAAAACTTTATAATTGTTTTGTGATCATTGTTTCGACTTGAAATTGTCTCTATCCATTTTGAAACATAATCTACTACGACTAATATGTACAAAAAACCAAATGATGGAGGAAATGGACCCATGAAATCTATACCCCAACAGTAAAAAATTTCAATGACAAGAATAAGATTTAAAGGCATCATGTGACGTTTTGAAATGGAACCAAACTTTTGACAATTTTCACAAGTCTTGCAGAATACATGTGAGTCCTTGAACATGGTTGGCCAGTAAAATACACTTTGTAAGATTTTTGCAGTTGTTTTTCTTGATGAGAAATGACCCCCACATGCCTCAGAATGACAAAATTTAATGACACTACTTACCTCATTGTCAGGAATGCATCTTTGAAATATTTGATCAGGACAATATTTGAATAAATAAAGGTCATCCTAATAAAAATTCTTCACTTCGTTCAAGAACTTTCTTTTGTCTTGGGTACTCCAATAAGCTTGCAATTGTCCTGAAATAACAAAATTAACAACATTAGCAAATCAAGACATTGTAGAGACATAAAATAAAGATTAATCAAGAAAGTAGTCATCGATTGGTGTGATGTTAGATCTTGAATCTGTTGTCAATCTTGACAAATGATTTGCGACAACATTTTCTGTGCCTTTCTTGTCTTTGATTGTGATATTAAATTCTTAAAGTAACAAAATCCACCACACCAATCTAGCCTTAGAATCTTTCTTAGAAAGAAGATATTTCAATGTTGCATGATCACTAAAAACAACAACAAGTGAGCCAACAAGATAAGATCTGAATTTGTCACATGCAAATACTACTACAAGTAATTCTTTTTAAGTGGTGGTGTAATTCATTTGAGCATTATTTAAATTTTTACATGCATGGTAAATTACGTAAGGTTTCTTATCTTTTCTTTGTCCCAAGACATCACCCACGACATAATCACTAGCGTCACATATTATTTCAAAAGGTAATGACTAATCAGGAGGTTGAATGACAAGAGCAGAATTAAGTAAGCTTTTAAGTTTAATAAAGGCTTTTTCACATTGTTCAATCCATTCAAAAACATTTTCCTTTGTTAGAAGGTTACACAATGGTTTAGATATTACACTAAAATCTTTGATGAACCTTCTGTAAAAACCAGCGTGTCCTAAGAATGATCTAACATCTTTAATAGATTTTGGTGTTGGCAAGTTAGCAATTAACTCGATTTTAGATTTGTCAACCTCAATTCCTTTTGATGAAACAATGTGACCAAGTACAATGCCATTTGCTACCATAAGGTGACATTTTTCCCAATTCAGTACAAGATTCTTCTCTTCACACTTGTTCAAAACCTTTTCCAAGTTAGTTAAACAATCATCAAATGAATCACCAAAAATAGAAAAATCATCCATAAAAATCTCAAGAAAATGTTCAACCATATCACTAAATATACCGAGCATGTATTTTTGAAACGTGGCTGGTGCATTATATAATCCAAAAAGCATCCTTCGATATGTAAAAGTACCATATGGACATGTGAAAGTAGTCTTCTCTTGATCTTCCAATGCAATTTCAATTTGGTTGTAACCTGAATAGTCATCTAAGAAACAATAAAATTCATAACCTGCAACTCTTTCTAGGATTTGATCCATGAAAGGTAAAGGAAAATGATCTTTTCTAGTCATTGAATTAAGTTTCCTATAGTCAATGCACATGCGCCAACCAGTAATAGTCCTAGTTGGAATTAACTCATTTTTCTCATTTGTTATCACAGTGACTCCAGACTTCTTGGGTACAACTTGGGTAGGACTTACCCATTTACTGTCAGAAATAGGATTAATGATTCTATTATCTAAAAGCTTAATGACTTCATTTTTCACTACTTCTTTCATATTAGGATTAAACCTTCGTTGTATTTCTTTAGAGGGTTTAACATTTTCGTCCAAATAGATCCTGTGTGTGCAAATCAAAGGACTAATTCCTTTAATGTTAGCTATGATCCATCCCAATGCATTTTTGTGCATTTTCAGAGTTTGTAATAACTTACCCTCTTGATGTGCATTAAGTTTTGAAGAGATTATTACCAGAAAAGTTTCATTTTCTCCTTAAAATGAGTATTTGAGATTGAATGGTAGCGGCTTCAAATCAGGTTTTGGTGGTTGAACATTTGAAGGTATGGACTCAATTGATCGTGGTGACAATTCCTCAATTTTTGGTTCCAATTACATGCCTTTAATTCTTCCTGAAAATAGACCATTTACAAATCATCAGATTCATCAATCTCAGTTTCATTGGAAGTGGTTTGAAATTGATCATAAACTAATTTTTCAATAAAGTCCACTTCCTGTAAATCATTATCATCTCTAGGTTGCTTGCAAATGTTGAAAATATTCATCTCCAATTCATGTTTCCAAATGATAGCTTCATCAATCCATTCCTACAATTAATCAATACATTAGAAGTTACCAGAAATGGACATCCTGAAATGACAGGAATTGAATTACATGCTTCAATAGGTTGTGTATCCAAAACAACAAAATCGACAGGGTAAATGAATTTATCAACTTGTACTAACACATCCTCAACTACTCCTCTAGGTACTTTTACAAATTTATCAGTAAGTAAAAGAGTTACAGATGTTGGTTTTAAATCACATAGATTGAGACTTTGAAAAACCGAATATGGAAATAAATTCACACTAGCTCCAAGATCAAGTAAAGCTCTTTTAATTTTATGTTCTCCAATAAAGCATGAAATTATAGGACAACCAGGGTCTTTATATTTCAAAGCATTATTGTTCTGAAGAATGGCACTTACTTGTTTGGCTAAAAAGACTTTCTTTTTCACATTCAGTTTTCTCTTCACAGTGCAAAAAATCTTTCAAAAATTTAGCATAAAAAGGTATATGTGTAATAGCATCCAACAAAGGTATATCCTTACCTGCTTGAAAGTTTCAAAAATTTCAGAGTTGTGATTGTTGTGATGTCACGGTCGCACAAATTAATTACCCTAACTTCAAACACAGCACACAAGATAATATAGAGCAAGCAAGGGGTAGATCCCACGAGGAAGATTCAAATCAGATTTTTATGCTAGATGATATGCAATTTGGGGGGGTTTGGATGTTATTTAGACTAAAGCAAAAGCAAACAGAAAACTATCAAACAAAATTTAATAAAATCTGAAAATTATTAAGAGAACAAACATTGGTCGCAAGCATACATCCACCTACAGAAATCAGAACTGATCATGAAAATGAAACATCAATTTATATTCTGAGTATTTATCTCTTCTTAACATTGGCTAGTTAATGGATCCGCTGTATAACTAACCCTAACCATCAAACAACCATAGTGTCTGTACTAGTAATTTAATTCAATGATAGCCTTAAGAACTAGATAAATTGATTAATCAAGAAAACATAACTATCCGCAGTCTATGTTTGATTTGATTGAATGTTCTCCCTAAGATTAATAACATAGATCCGCCACAATTATTAAACTAAGTTGCTTCATAAGTTCATATACCACAACTCCGGTTTTGATATCAAACTTAGCAATAGATTGCTACAATAATAATTTAGAGTCCACTCTAGCAATTTAAATAAACAATTATAAGAAAAATAAGCATAGGAGAACAAATATATTCTTCATATAAACAGAAAAGAAAAGGTAAAATAAATCTCACAGTTCTTGAAATCTGAAGGTTTCTATGTCCTTGTAACAAAGAAAAGGTGTTTAGCCTTGCATGTTTGTTGAACAACTAATCAAAAAGAAGAAAGAATGTATAATTTCGAGTTTCTTAAAGGAGGGGGCATTTTTCTCCTCTTGGCTAGCTGCCCTCTTTCTCTTCTCTCATTCTTTTTATATCCTAGGAAACCCTAGTCTCCACTTTACAAAATAAGTCCTCCCTTAAGTAGACTATTTGCATTTAAGTACTTCAATAACTATTTTTCTAAAGAACGAGAAATAACCTTGTATGAAATCTTCAAGCATTGACTTAAAGGAGCTAAATTTTTAAAATAAAAACTTGGATATCGTTAGATGCTTCGAAACGTAATTTGGACTCGTTTCTTCACCAAACCTATTTGCTAGCAGAATTCAGTGTCATCTTTGAAAAACCATATCTCCCTCATATGACATCGGTTTTGGCTGAAATTTGGAAAGTTTATAGACTTTTGAGTCAGGAATCCAAAACAATTAAGTTTGCATCAATTGAATTTCTGTAGCTCCATATATTCAAGTTGAAATGGACGAAGGTCAACACTAGCAGATTGCGAGATTTGACTTTGAAAGCTGCGATTTCCATGCTCTTCCTTATTTTATTTTCTTGCTTTAGATTTCCAAAAAGGTATGGATGTTAGCTTTTTAATGCCACTAGAATCAATACATTTCGACCTCTAGAGCTTACGATCTGCACAAAACATCGACCGAAGGTCAAATCTGCTAATTATCTCCAATTTACTCATTTTTGCATCTTTCATCCAATAGTGCCTTCAAAACATAAAACAAAGAATATCAAGGCATTTTATATATAAAACATAGGCAAAACACTAGTTAAATATGGGTGAGACTATCAAATAATATGGTTGCATCAAATACCCCCACACTTAGCTCTTGCTCGTCCTCAAGAAAGGATAGGTAAAATCAAATTGAAGTTAAATTAAATCAAATCACTATGACTAATCTCATAATCTCCCATCAATATCCAAGAATGTATGCATTATAAACAGGAACATAATTAAGATGGATAAAGAGTATAAATTTTCATGAATTTATTTACATGCAAACTTCAAAACTCAATTAATCGTCGGGATTTAAATGAAATCTATGTCATGCCAAAGTGATAGATCCTCTCATTGATATACACTTCAAAACTCACATGTTTAAGGCTTATGTGTTTAAATCTCTCAAATTCAATCAATGAATATGTTTTACCATAAGCTTGCTCTTCAATCTCATCTCCATTACTAACATATTACAAACAACGCATGAATCAAAATGTCTTATTTTTTTTGTTGTAATAGGGCTAAGGTTAAGGTGAGGTAAAAGAGAGTAAAAGAAAAGGTTCAAACCAAAGAATGTATAGCATTCTCAAAATTGATATTTCAAACAAGATATTCCATCAAAACACATAAATTTTCCATCTTTAATCATCAATGCTTAACTTCTTTTGATTTCAAGCTAAATCTTAAGAACATAAAGGAACACTTTTTTTTCTTTATTTTTTTTCCTTTTTTTTTTACCTTTGGCAACTTTGCCCATTTTTTCATCATGCATCACTTCTTCTTCTTTCTTTTCACATAATTTCCAACCATAATTCCATGAAATATCACTAGTATATGCTCTACTAATCCTTGACCAAGGGAAAAGGAAAACATATATAAAGTTAAGGCTTATACATGGATAAAACAAAGAAAAGATAAACAAGCTCAAAAGAGGCTCACTAACGATAATATGTTTTAGGTTGGCTTTTTGGCTCAAGTGGTTAAAATTCCTAATGCCTTTATCATCTTCATGTATATATGTAATGTGAATGTAATCTCAATAAGATATGAAGCAAGTTCTAGAAATACATATTATTGAAAGAAGGCACAATTAAAGAATATAATGTTGAAGGCTCAAAAGCTTGCATTGGTATAATACTGTAAAGTCAACATGTTATATTCTCAAAGTCAATCCCTAAACCAATTAAACCTTAAAACTTACATGCAAACTCCTTCATTCGATTTATATCTTCATCTATCTCAATTAATTCTCATATATAATACTCATATTCTCATAAACCAATAAGAGTTCAAAAGATCAAACATAGAAATTTGTTTTTTTTTGGAACAACAAAGAAAATCAAAATAAAAAAAAATGAGATGCATCAGGAGGAAAAACTATGCATGAGGATGCACTTGTTCTTGTGGGATTCATGTGGTCTCTAAGTATTCTAACACGGTTATTCTCATTATGAAGTGACTAGTTATCTTCTTCGGCCATATTTTCTAAAAATGATGAGGATACCCTATAAAGTCTACCACTTAATGTACGTGACCAAACTCTCATGCACGTGTAAGAAGAGAATAAAAGGATGAAGAAAGCAAAAGCAAAAGAAACAAAACAAAAGAAACAAAGTTAGATACATGAAAAGTAAAAAGAGAAAATAAAATAAATATTATAATTTATGCAAGAATTTACCTCCCCGACAATGGCGTCAAAAACTTGACACGACCAAAGAATTGATGTCTTCTCCCAAGTGTAGGAGTATCGAAGTAATAAATAACTCGGCAAGACCAGGATCGAACCACAGGGAGGTTAACTATATAAAGTATAGTTAACAACAACAACAACAACAACAACAACAATAATAATAAGTTAAAGAGGACTTTGAGATGTAAGATTAATGTGAGGATTAAACACTGATAAAACAAATATCAAGGTTAGAGGATCTACTAATGGTATTTCAAATAAGTATAGTATAAACTCTTTTTATTACTCAAGTGGAAACCACACAAAGGAGATTCCAATCGGATGATTTACCATTAATAACTCATTATAAATTGTTAACATGATCATATTAATTATCTTATTTAAGTAACATCAAACTTTTAAATATTTTCAGGAATTCATGATGCTAACTTATGTTAACAACAAATCAAGTTCCTTTCATAGCACAAGTGTAAGTTATACCATACGGTTGGGCTATGAAAGTGCCATGCATTTGTTGTACCAAGTGTTATACAACGCAAATCTAGATTAACCATTTAACAAGCAAGGTATTAAGAGTTAATAAGATAAAAATGATAAGACATGTTAATAACAAGTTGTTTAGGATATAAGCATTAAAGTCCATATTGAATTTATATTATACTTATTTTTACACCATTAGTGTAACCTTTTTACCTTGACATAATAAACTTAGCTAAACATAATGAAGAAAAGAAACATAAATAAACAAGATAAGAACATAAATAAGATACAAGTTAACTAAGTAAAAGAAAGGAAATGAAAAGCATAAACATGGTATTAATGAAAGCAAAATTTAAGCATTACAAAAATATAAAGAGAGAGAGAGAGAGAGAGCAAGAGCAAGATCTTGATCTGAACAACCAAGCTCCTAAATGCATGGCAAAAGCCTTCTTTTATAGGCTAAAAGTTAGAACTATTGATTTGATGACTAATTATTGAGTAGGTAGCCAACTCTTGACTTGGTGACAATTTTTATCTTCTTGTCTAAACAAAATATCATTGCTAATGTCAGAATTCAAACAAACTTGAATTATGAAAGTTCTAGAAAATTGTCTCAGCTTTCCAGGAAAAACAATTGAGGTCATTTGGACTTCTAAAACTCGAGATATGGGCTGAACAATGTCTGGGCTGCAGGACAGATTCAGACTTCTCCGTTGTTGCTATAATTTGAACTTGAAAATGACCTTTTTAAATTTGGACTCCTCATGAAAGTTTTAGGCCTATGTCTTAGCTTTCCATCCATATAAAGCAGACCTAAATCCAAGATCTACAGTTCCAGATATGACCCGATGACCGAACAGTGTTCCAGTTTGGACTAAACCAGCATCTCTTTTCTAAGTTTGGCCCTCTCTTTGTCCTTTCAATTTCAGTACTTAAACTCATCAATCAATCCTTTCATTTACGTGATAGGCCTGCATTTAAGATGAACATTTACCATAAATTAAAGTATCTTATGGTATCAGACTTGTTATTATAAAACATGCTTTAGTTAAGGAATTATTGATATTTCAAGTGCAAAATGATGATATAAAATCTTGATAAAAATACACTTTTAAGTTGCTCATGAAAATAGACTAATTTTTAAATTTCAAAATGGGCAAGTCGCCGATGAGAATAGACCAATTTCAGGGAAGCATGAAAGCTTGCTGAAATTCTTTTTGGAGTTGAAAAAGGGCAGGTTGTCCATGAAAATAGAGTAATTTTTTAATTTCAGAATGGCAGATCGTATGTGAAAATAGATCAATTTTAGGGAAGCATAGAGGCTTACTGAAATAGACCAATTTTAAGGAAGCATGAAAGCTTGCTAAAATTCTTTTTATAGTTGAAAAGGAGTAGGTTGCCCATGAAAATATGTTAATTTTTTAATTTTAAAATGGGCAAGTCACCCGTGAAAATAGATCAATTTCAGGGAAGCATGAAGACTTGTTGAAATTCTTTTTGGAAATACCTCCCTCAATTACACACACCCGACCAGTATAGTTTAAACTCTTTTTATTAATCAACTGGAAACCACACACAAAGGAGGTTCCAATTGGATGATTCATCCTTAACAGTTCATTATAAATTTTTAACGTGATCATATTAATTATCTTATTTTAGTAACACCATACTTTTAAATATTGTTAGAAATTCATGATATTAAATTATGTTAACAACAAATCAAGTTTCTTTCATAGCACAAGTGTCGGTTATACCATATAGTAAACTATAAAAGTTCCAAGTATTTGTTGTATCAATGGTTGTACAACACAAATCTAGATTAATCATTTAACAAGCAACGTATTAAGAATTAGTAAGATAAAAAGATAAGACATATTAATAACAAACTTTCTTAAATATAAACATTTAAGTTCATGTTGAGTTTATATTATACCTATTCTAACACCATTAGTGAAACCTTTTCACCTTGACATAATAAATTTAGCTAAACATTATGAAGAAAAGAAACATAAATAAACTAGATAAGAACATAGTTATGATGAAAAGTATAAACAAGATATTAACGAAAGAAAAACTTACAAAAATACAAAGAAAGAAAGAAAGAAAGCAAGAATATAATCTTGATCTGAAAACCAAGATGTCTAAATATATGGCAAATGCAGAACTATTGATTTGATGACTAATTATTGAGTATGTGGTCACCTCTTCACTTGGTGACAACCATTATCTTCTTGTTTGAACAAAACGTCATTGCTAACGTCATAATTTGAACAGATAATCTTCATGAAAGTTATCTGTAACATCTTTCCAACAAAACAAGAATGAGCGCATTTGGACTGAACAATGTCTAGGTTGCAGGACAGATTTCGACTTCTCTTTTGTTGCTATAATTTGAACTTGAAAACGTCTCTTTTGAATCTTGGACTCTTAATGAAAGTTTTAGGCCTATATCTTAGTTTTTCATCCATATAAACCAAACCTAAATCCATGTTCTACAACTCCAATTATAATCCAATAACGGAATGATGTTCCAATTTGAATTGAACCAACATCTTTTCTTTAAACTTAACCCTCTCTTTGTCTTTTCACTTTCAATAGTTGAACACATCAATCAATCATTTAAATTGTGAGATATGCCTGCATTCAAAATGAGCATTTACCATAAATTAAAGATATCTTATGTTATCAGACTTGTTATAAAACATGTTTAAGTTAGGGAATTTAATGATATTTTAAGTGTAATATGATGATATAAACCTTGATAAAAATATACTTTTAAGTATTGATCACACCCCCTCAACCAGCTTATTACTAGTCTCTAGTAATCAAAGTGTTAAAACAATTTGCGACATTTAAAAACAAGGCATTCATCATTCAACTTCCATTAATCTATCAAAATAAACAAACTCTCATTAAATTTATATATCTACTTCATACTTCTTAAACAAGATATTAATAAACCTTCATTTTGTGCTCAATATATGAACCTATAGTTATGGGGCTTTGCTTAGATGAAAACACAATTTTGTTCTAATGTTTTTCCAAGGTTAACTTTCTTAGGTTGGGATTATTATCTTCTTTTGTCTTTTGTCTTTTTTCTTTTTTCTTATATATATAACTTAAAATACAATGCATCTTTAACCCATGTAACGAGATTTAGGCTAATGACTCCCATACCAGTTGGTCTTAGGGCATTAGGAGTTAAGACACCCCTACGAGCTTAGTAACTCGGGTTGCAAATATTGATACGTAGATAGTGCAATGTTTGATTCCCTTAAGCTTTTCTCCTTAACCCATGTAACAAGTATTGAGCCAATAGCTCCTAAGTCAGTTGACTTTAGGATATTAAGTGTTAAAACACCCCTTCAGGCTTAATTGTTTAAGTTAGGGAGGTTATAAAAGCAAACTTATGTACATTTTTATTATCATCAATATTATCAATTTGTTTTTGTTTTGTTTTTTTTTTGTGCAAATTATATACTATCAATTTCTCTTAGTTGTTATCTTTAACAAAAGAATATAAACAATGTAATAATCTAATGTGCAACCCACAATCATATCTTAAAATGTGTGTATGAAAATGAAGGTTTATGAATACTTGGTAAAAAAAATTATGAATAGAATCGAGTGATAATAATGCGAGAGTTTGTAAACCTGAATATTTCATAAGAAAAGTATGATAAAACCTTGTTATGAATATTGCAAATAACCATTGGAAAATGTTTAGCTTATACGTCTCAAGAGTCAATAAAATTCCTCCTTACTTTGTCATCCTAACAATAATAGTTCTGTCAAATGGTCTTAATAACAACAAAAAATTAGTTAGTTAGTTAGTTTTTTTTTTCAACTACTACCCTCCCCCCAACCAAAATGAAACATTGTCCTCAATGTTTTAAGGTAGAAAGATAGAGTATAGAAGACATCACCTGAAACAACGACTATTGACAAACCTGAAACATACTTAAATAAATATAAGAAACAACAAAACACAAATATTATGCTTTTAATAAAACCAAAAGACATAATTTCTTACAAACTAAGGCTTAAATTGTAGTTGTGATTGTGGCTCACATATTCCCTTGATTTTTACGTCCAAAAATGGCTTAAACGCCCTCTATGGGTCGAGGATAGGCTTCCCATCCAGTTTTCTTAAAAACTAACAAACATGGTCTTTTTTTTAGTCAAATTCCCAAGACTATGATGAGCATGTCCTTTATGAAAATGGAGCTATAAATCATGAATTGCACGATGTACATCTCCACCAGGATACGTCTCAAAAGTCAATAAAAGATTATCTAAAAACTCTCTATGTTTTGAAATAAATCCTACATTTTGACAATTTTCATAGGTTTTGCAGAATGCATATGTGTCCTCGAACATGATGGGTGACACGACCAAAAGATTGATATCTTCTCCTAAATGTAGGAGTGTCGAAGTAATAAATAACCCGGCAAGACCGATGTTGAACCACAAGGAGGTTAATTGTATAAACTACAAATCAAGAAATAGATAATAATAGAAAATGAGTTGAAGAGAGCTTTGAGATGTGATATTGATATAAAGATTAAACAAGGATAAAATAATTGTTAATGTTAGAGGATCCACTAATGGTATTTCAAACAAGTATAGTATAAACTCTTTTTATTACTCAACTGGAAACCACACACAAAGGAGGTTCCAATCGGATTATAAATTGTTAACATGATTACATTAGTTATCTTATTCGAATAATGTTAATACTTGTAAATGTTGTCAGGTATTCATGATTATAATTATGTTAGCAACAAATGAAATTCCTTTCATAGCATAGGTGTCGGTTATACCATATGATTGGGCTATAAAAATGTCAAGTATTTGTTGTACCAAGGGTTATACAACATAAATTTAGATTAACCATCTAACAAGCAAAATATTAAAATTGAACAAGATAACAAATACAAAATATGTTAATATCAAACATTAAAGTACATGTTGAGTTTATACTATACTTATTCTTACACCATTAGTGTAACCTTTCCACCTTGACATAATAAACTTAGCTAAATATGATGAAAGAGAGAAACATAAATAAACAAGATAAGAACATAAATAAGATATAAGTTAACTAAGTAAAGAAAAAGAAATGAAAAGCATAAATAAGATATTAATATAAACAAAACTTAAGCATTACAAAAATATAAAGAGAGAGCAAGAACATGATCTTGATCTGAAAATCAAGATGCCTAAATGCATGGCAAATGCCTCCTTTTATAGGCCAACATTCGAAACTATTGATCTGATGACTAATTGTTGAATGGGTGGCCACATCTTGACTTGGTGACAATCCTTATCTTCTTGTCTGAACAAATCATCATTGCTAACATCAGAATTTGAGCAGATAATCTTCATGAAAGTTTTGGAAAATTGTCTCAGCTTTTTAACAAAACAAGAAGCGGTGCATTTGAACTTCTAGAACTCGAGATATGGGCTGAACACTTAGTAGTATCTGGGATACAGGACATATTCCAACTTCTATGTTGCTATAATTTGAACTTGAAGACAACCTTTTTGAATCTTGGACTTTTGTTAAGAATTCTTGTTAAA
The DNA here is from genome assembly GCF_951802175.1 of Populus nigra. Classification (NCBI taxonomy): domain Eukaryota; kingdom Viridiplantae; phylum Streptophyta; class Magnoliopsida; order Malpighiales; family Salicaceae; genus Populus; species Populus nigra. Next base: position 9,377,670 of record NC_084856.1, on the reverse strand, counting down.
TGAGTATATGAGCAGAATCGAGTGATAACAATGCAAGAGTTTGTAAACTTGAATATTTCAAGAGAAGTATGTGATAAACCTTGTTATGAATATTGCAAATAACCATTGGAAAATGTTTACTAAGATGCGTCTCAAGAGTCAATAAAATTCTTCTTTACTCTGTCATCTTAGTAATAATAGTTTTGTCAAATGGTTTTATTAAAAACAATTAGTTAGTTTTTTTTATGTCAACTACTACCCTCCTCCCAACCAAAATGAGACATTGTCCTCAATGTTCTAAGATAGAAAGATAGAGTATAGAAGACATCACCTGAAACAACGAACACTGACAAACCTGAAACACACTTAAAAAAAATATAAGAAATAACAAAACAAAATAAAATGCTATTAATAAAACCAAAGGACACAAGGTTTCACAACGAAGGCTCAAATCTAATCTAAGCTTTTTACAGCTTTCTATAGTTGACCAATTTATGCGACTCATGGAGGAATCAAGTACAGAGATGAAAGATTATAGTTGGTCAATCAATTGTTCAGCAGTAGGAGCAGAGATTATGATTTGTTGTGCTGAAGATGTTAGAAATTTATGTTCCACAGCTTGATCAAGAAAAGACAATAAATTATCATAAAAACCATTAACATTTAATAAACCTATAGGTTTATGGTGAATGTGCAATTGGGCCCAAGAGGAAATATGAAAGATCTTTTCCAATGTGCTCAGACCACCTGGTAAGACAATGAAGGCATCAACATGGTTAAACATTGCATTCATTTGATCAGACATTGTGGAGACCTGTAGTTCCTCTCCAATTGTTTTTCCAATGATGTCCCCTTTTTCTAAAGCTTTGGGGACGACCTCTAAAACTTGACTGCCTCCTAAAAATATAGCTATTGACACACCCATTCATTAACCCAAGGTTGTCTCCTCCATACACTAAATGAATCTTTCTCTCAACTAGTACCCGAGCAAGATGATTTGTTGATTCAAAAAACTCATTTTCTTTCCCAAGACTGGATCTACCGAAAACACAAATATTTCTTATATGATGACTTGAGGGACCTGCCATTTCTACACATTTCTATATCTGTTGAATGTATGGGGGAGTAGAAATGAAGGGAAGGAAGAAAAGATTTTATAGATGAAAAATTGAAAATGCAATCATACCATCTATATATAGGCTAATTGGAGTCTCACACACTCTCTCTATTTATTTATTTATTTATTTTAAAAAGCATGTGTATGTACATGTAGTTGTGATTGTGGCTCACATCTTCTTTTGGTTTTACATCCAAGAACGACTTAAACACACTCTATGGGTTAGGGATACGCTTTCCATCCAGTTTTCTTAAAAACTGGCAAACATGGTCTTTTATAGTCAGATTCCCAAGACCATGTTGAGCATGTTCTATATGAAAATGGGGTCATAGGTTATGAAATGCACAATGCATATTGCCACTAGGATATGTCCCAAAAGTTAATAGAAGATTATCTAAAAATTCCTTATATTTTAAAATAAATCCTGACTTTTGACATTTTTCACAAGCTTGCAGAACATATGTATGTCTTTGAACATGATGGGCCAATAAAATCCATATTGTAAGATTTTTGCAGTCATTTTTTTTATGAGAAATGACTCCCACATACCTTAGAATGACAAAGTTTAATGACATTACTTACCTCATTGTCTGAAATGCATCTTCGAAATATTTGATCAGAACAATATTTGAATAAGTAAGGGTCATCCCAATAAAAGTTCCTCACTTTGTTTAAAAACTTTCCTTTGTCTTCGGTACTCTAGTGAGTTGGCAAATCTCCTGTTGCAAGAAAATTGATATGAGTAGGAAATCAAGGCATTGGACTAAGAGAAAGTAAGGATTCGTCAGGAAAATAATCATCGATTGGTGTGATGTTGGATGTCAAATCTATTGTCAATCTTGACAAAAGATTCGTATAAATATTTTTTATGCCTTTCTTGTCCTTGATTTCTTTTTTAGAATAAATCATTTAGAAATCTGCATATTCATCAAACTCTGTTTTACTCATGGTGGATTCAAATTGATCATAAACTAATTCTTCAATAACATCTACTTCCTGTGAATCATTATCATCTCCAGGTTGCTCACAAATGTTAAAAATATTCATCTCCAATGTTATGTTTCCAAATGATAGCTTCATCAATCCATTCCTACAATTAATCAATGCATTAGAAATTGTAAGAAACAGACGTCCTAAAATAACAAGAAATGAATTACATGCTTCAACAGGTTGTGTATCCAAGACAATAAAATCCATAGGATAAATGAATTTATCAACTTGTACTAACACATCTTCAACTATTCCTCTAGGCACTTTTATATATCTATCGGCAAGTAAAAGAGTTACAGAAGTTGGTTTTAACTCACCTAGATTGAGACTTTGAAAAACCAAATATGGAAGTAAATTCACACTAGCTCGAAGATCAAGTAATGCTTTTTCAATTTTATGTTCTCCAATAAAGATGAAATTATAGAACAACTAGGGTCTTTATATTTCAAAGCATTATTGTTTTGAAGAATGACACTTACTTGTTTGACTAAAAATGCTTTCTTTTTCACATTTAGTTTTCTCTTCAAAGTGCACAGATCTTTCAAAAATTTAGCAGAAGAAGGTACGTGTTTAATAGCATCTAACAAAGGTATATTGATCCTTACCTGCTTGAAAGTTTCAAAGATTTCAGAGTTGTGATTGACTTTCCTTTGTTTGGTCATGGCATGAGGAAATGAAAGTGCTGGCGGGGAATCGGTCTTTTTTTTTTTGCAATGTTCAGATTCAACCCCTTCCTTACCCTCAGAGATTGACTCGTCATCTTTCTCACAAGGTTCAAGAGTGGGTTTTTCAATAACCTTACCACTGCGAAGAGTTATGACTGATTTGATTTGATTCATGTGTTGGCGTCCGGAGCTACTTGCATTTGCATTGTATTGCCCCTTTGGATTTTGCTGTAGTTGAGATGGAAACTTACATTTCTTTTAAAAATTAAGAGCATATGTGAACTTTGCAGGAGTATCTTTAAAATCTATCATGCTTTGAGTAAGTTGAGTGTTAATTGTCTCTTGCTTTTCAATGAATGCATGCAATATTTCCTCAAGATTTCTTCTAGGAGGTGCATATCCATGAGAATTTTAGAAATTATAGTGTGCTTGAAATGGTGACTGTAAAGTTTGTGCATTATTGTTATCACTCTTACAATTGAAATTTGGGTGATTTCTCTAACCAGGGTTGTATGTTTGTGAGAATGGATCATGATTTGGCCATTGAAAACTGTTTAAAGCATTGGTTTGTTCATGGAGACATTTCTTAAAAAAAGGCAAAGTTGGACAATATTTGATTTGGTTGAGTGTTCATTAATTTCACAGATTTGACATACAATTTCTTGAACAAATTTCAATTGACCACTCTTTTTCAATTCTAGTGCCTCGACTTTTCTAGCCAAAGATGCAAATTTGGCTTGGAGGTCATGATCTTCCCTAAGATTATACATGCCTCCACTAGATGTATGAGATTGAGTTTTACTCAGTGCCTCCTAAGTACATGTAGTGTCCCAATTCTGAGCATTTTCAGCTAACGAGTTTATGTATTCCATTGCTTCATCAGGGTCTTTATCTTCAAAAATTTCATTGCAAATTAATTCCACCATTTGCTTATCTTTAGGTGTTAACCCTTCATAAAAATATGAAACTAGTATCCATGTTTCAAAACCATGATAAGGACAAGTATTAAGCAAGTCTTTAACATTATTTAGGATACTTTAAAGGTAATTCAAATGTTTTTTTATTAAAAATAAAAACAAATTATAAAAAAAATTAATTAACATTTATGTTTATGATACTTTAAGGGTAGTTTAATTTTTTATATAAAAAAACATTTACAAAAAAACATTTGAACTAAAAAATATTTTTTTATGAAAAAATAAAAACAAATTACAAAAAAAATTATTTAGGATAGGGTAATTCCAATGTTTTTTTTATTAAATATAAAAATAAGTTATAAAGCAATTAATTAACATTTATGTTTATGATACTTCAAGAGTGGTTTAATTTTTTTATATAAAAAACAAAAAAACAATATTTAAAAAATATTATTTAGAATACTTCAAAGGTAATTTAAATATTTTTTATAAAAAATAAGAAAAAAAACATATTATAAACAATTATATATGATACTTCAAGGATAGTTCAAATGTTTTTTTATTAAAAATAAAACAATTATTATAAATTTAATTAGCATTTATGTTTATGATATTTCAAGGGTAGTTTAATTTTGTTGTATAAAAAAGTAGAAAAATGTATTAAAAAATTGTATACGATAGTTCAAATGTTTTTTTTATTAAAAATAAAAAAATTATTTAGCATTTATGGTTATGATACTAAGGTAATTTGAATGTTTTTCTTATAAAAAATAAAAAAAATTAATTTGCATTTCATTTTAAAATACTTTCAAGATAGTTTAAATGTTTGTTTTTATAAAAAATAAAAAAATTTTAAAAATCATTATCTAGGATACTTCAAGAATAGTTCAAATGTTTTCATATTAAAAATAAAAAAATATTAAAAAATTAATTAGCATTTATTTTTATAATACTTTAAGGTTAGTTTAATTTTTTTTTATAAGAAGTAGAAAAAATATATAAAAACTTTATAGATGATACTTTAAGGATAGTTCAAATATTTTTTTAAATAAAAAAATTAATTAGCATTTATGTTTATGATACTTCGAGGGTAGTATGATTTTGTTTTATAAAAAGTAGAAACAATTTATAAAAAATATTATTTAGGATATTTCAAGGGTAGTTCAAATGTTTTTTCTATAAAAATAAAAAATATTATAAAAAACATTAATTAGTTTTTCTGTTTAGGATTCTTCGATGGTAGTTTAAGTGTTTTTTTAATATTATATAAAAATATTATTAGCGTTTCTTTTTATGATATTTTAATGGTAGTTTAAATGTTTTTTTTATGAAAAATAGAAAACATTTATAAAAACACTATTTAGGATATTTTAAAGATAGTTGAAATGTTTTTTTTATATTTATTTTTATAAATATAAAAATATATAAAAAATTAATTAGCATTTATATTTATGATAAGGGTTGTTTAATTTTGTTTTATAAAAAAATAGAAAAAATGTATACAAAAATTATTTAAGATATTTCAATGGTAGTTTGAATTTTTTTAATAAAATAGAAAAAATAATAATAAAAAATTAATTAACATTTCTATTTAAAATACTTTAAGAGTAATTTAAGTATTTTTTTTATAAAAAAATAGAAAACATTTTAAAATAGAATTATACAAGATACTTTAAGGATATTTCAAATATTTTTTTATTAAAAATAAAAAAATTATAAAAAAATTATTTAGGGTACTTTAAGTGTAGTTTAAATATTTGTTTATAAAAAATAAAAAAATTATAATAAAAAATTTAATTTGCATTTCTCTTTATAATACTTCAATGGTAGTTTAAATGTTTTTATATATATATAAAATAGAAAATATTTTTTTAAAAAATTATATAGGATACTTTAAAATAGTCAAATCTTTTTTTTTAATTAAAAATAGAAAACATTTATAAAAAAATATACTTAGGATACTAGTTTTAATGTTTTTTATTGAAAAAATAAAAGATATTATATAAAGAAATTAATGAGTATTTGTGTTTATGATACTTTAAGGTTAATGGTAGTTTAAATGTTATTTTTATAGAAAATAATAATAATTAGTTTTTAAATAATTAGAATTTCTGTTTAGATACTTTAAGAGTAGTTTTAATATTTTTTTAATAAAAAATAAAAACATTATAAAAATAAATTAGTTAGCCTTTATGATACTTTAACACTAGTTTAATGTTTTTATATAAAAAATAGAAAAAAATTATAAAAAATTATTTAACAATTATATTTAGGATACTTTAAAGTAATTTAAATATTTTTATTTATAAAAAATATAAATAATTTATAAAAAAATTATTTAGAATACTTTAGGATAATTTTAATGTTTTTTTCACAGATAAAATAATAAAAAAAACACATTATAGACATATAATGTTTATACCGTGGATTAGACTATAGATGTTAAGAGGAGTATGAGGTGTTATCTTTTTCATTTTTTTTTTAAAGCTATTGTAGTGTATTAAGTAAAGATATGATTACTGAACCCAAGACTATTGAATATAAAATTGACAATAGACTTAAGTTTTTTAGATCTAACTTGATAATTACATTTAATGCTATTGGATTGAAATTATTACTAAATCTAAAATTATTGAGTCTGGTTTAACCATTAAATCCAAAACCATTAAATTTAGGTCTAACTTGATCATAAAAAATAAAACACAAAATATTTTCTATATTTTTTTAACATTTCAAAATAAAAAAATTATTGGTCTGTTACGGAGCTCAGACAATATTGTAGCATGATTTATCCGGTGATCGGGTCCCATTTTGTTAAGCACAATCAGCACCGTTCATCCCAAAATCAGAGCTGCTTAAAATTCCCATACGGTTAGCCTCCCTCCATTAGAGAAGAAGTGTAGAAAATATTATGAAAGTGTTTCTTTCTCCTCTTTTTTGCGACACCGCACCATACCTCATGCGCGTAACGATTAAACCGGCTCTGCACAAACAACAACAGCAGTAGCTGTGATCAATTATCGGTTTTCGATTTCGATCGAGTTAGGGTTTCTGCCTCAAATGGATAATTACGGTTTTCACGATGGTAATATCTGTAATATGTTGGAGAGCAGACATCGCCCTGTAATTCTTCTTCACTATTTCTCATACTTAATATTTGCCTAATTGTTACTTCGATCGAATATTTCCTCTCTCGGTTTCTTAGTTAATTGTCTAGCTTTTTTAGGTGTTTGGCCAAGATTGTACAGTATTTTTTATTAATTAATGTTTGAAGTTTAATTATAGACTTAACAAGGTGTAAGTATAATTGCAAATGTGTTTCTTCTTTTGTAGGATGTTAATCACAGTTTACAGATGCATTCCTCACTGATTCGGAGACTCTCCCAAGAAAGAGAATTGGAGGTTAGTATGGGATTTTATTTTATTTTATTTTTATCCTTTTCATTTTAGCCAACTGGTAGTTAGCATGGAGGCTTTTCCTTGCAAGTCATTCCGTCCACCACCGTAGCTGAAAACGGTGTTTGTTCTGAATATACACTTACTGATCATCAATTTCTTCTGAATTATGATTACCAGTTGTGATTTGCATCCTCTGTTTTAATGGATGATTGTTATTTTCCAGTTGATTAATTGATGATATTTGCAGGGCACCTTGTGTAAAGCTATTTTTCCTAATGCAGCATCTGTTATCTAATTTTTTTTTTCCAGATTTTACAGCTTGATTATCTTAAAGTCTATCTCTCTCTCCACTGACAGGGGCATCAGGGTTGTGTCAATTCGATAGCCTGGAATTCTAAAGGTTCGCTCTTGATTTCTGGATCAGATGACACACGGGTATGATACCTCTTTATATTATTGAAGATTTCTTTTTTAGTGTTTCACGTGCAGTAAAAATATTTGGACTAATAAAAAGAACAGTTGAATTCGTGTTATGTGTGAGATTTTGCTTGGTTGCAATTTGTGTTTCAACTTACTATGATTTGGAAGATTGCAGACTTCGTAGAAGGGACCTCTATGATTCTGAACACATATGTTGTATGATTGGGTTGAACTAGCTGTTAAAAAAAATGGGATGGCGTTGAGGAAAATGGACAGAGCAGAAAGTGACTTAATGAGTAATGTTACTTTAGAGCTTTAAACTCCACTGAAAGAAATTTTTGATGCACTGAAGGAGAGGGTGATTGCTGTAGGCACACACAGATATTTTCATTTATTGAAAGAGGAGAGATATTGATCTTGCATCAATTTTTGCAGATGAATATTTGGAACTATGCTGGTCGAAAGCTTTTGCATTCTATAGATACTGGGCATTCTGCAAATATATTCTGCACTAAATTTGTTCCTGAAACATCTGATGAGCTTGTGGTTGCTGGAGCTGGAGATGCAGAAGTAATGTTGTGAAGAATTGAATTTTCTAAAGCTGAAGCTCTGTTCTCGAGTTAATTATTTTGGTAACTTGCTCTGACCTTTTCTCATTTCAGGTTCGCTTGTTTAATTTGTCTCGCTTGAGTGGAAGGAGTCCTGATGATAATTCTATTGCTCCATCAGCACTGTATCAGTGTCATACAAGAAGAGTGAAAAAATTAGCTGTAAGATCTCATTGTACAGATGACCTAGTTGGCTAGTTTTCTGTGTGTGCTAATGTATTTTTTTCTCCAGCAGTGGGTCCCTCTGAACCTCCAAAACTAGTCCTTGGCTTGTTTTATGAACATGGAAAAACAAAATTCAAATATTTTTGCTTGTTTGGTTAAGCAAATTTTTCCATTTGTCTTATTGCTTTGACCTTTTAGTAATCATAACCTTCACCTCCCTTGCAGGTTGAAGTTGGGAACCCCAACGTGGTCTGGAGTGCAAGTGAAGACGGAACACTTAGACAGCATGATTTTCGGGAGGGTGCTTCATGCCCTCCAGCAGGATCTTCCCATGAATGTCGCAATATTCTGGTTAGTTTCAGGAGAGCTGAAAATTCTTCTGTCTTGAATTTAGTTTTCCTGCTGTGTTGAAGTTTTGATAGCAATACTTTGGATCAGATAGTTATGCTGTTTTTGTGTTGAAATGCTGTTTGTTTAGTGTTGATCGTCTTTGATTGGTTGTTACCATTAGTTCCATGTCCTGTCATTAATGATCATTAGAGGTGTCATCTTTCAGTATTTGAGAGTTAAAAAGAAGATACTTGCATTCATTTTCCATATGAGGCACACTAAATCTATATGTAGTAGTGTTGGCATCTGGGTTATTAGCTTAATTTGTACAGTATACTTTTTGTCAAGTGTGGCAATGATGACTCACCAAAAGGTTGTCTAACTTGCTTGTGGAGCTAACAGGTTAAAGTTCAGAACCTCTCAATATCTATTTCATTTCCGAAATAACATACCTTAATATGTTTAGTTCAAACCTTAGTCAATGTTATTTAAATATGTTACCACTATTAATTAGCTTGAATGCCAGCAACACGTATAGTGCTTATGTTTACAAGTTATAGAGGTCATTTTTGTCCCTCAACCTTTTGATTAATGCAGTTAAAACATTCAGAAAACTATTTATGATGTTTGCTTTATCTCTGTTTGCTTGCCTTTCTGATTCTGGGGTGCTTGTTTGTGAAGATTTTCCCCTCAGCAAGCCTCTATATTTGAACATAATTGTTTTTCACATTTAGTACGTGATGACAGCTTGACTTGCGGTCTGGAGCAAAGAGGTCATTAGCAGATCCACCTAAGCAAACCCTTGCTCTGAGATCTTGTGATATCAGTACCAGTCGGCCTCATTTGCTCCTGGTTGGTGGGAGGTCTGAGCTGATGCCATCTGAGTTCTATTTTTCCTAATTTTTTCTCTTCATAAATGTTGTTTCTTAACTGATTTCTCTTGAAATGTTTGCAGTGATGCCTTTGCTCGATTATATGATAGACGGATGCTGCCTCCACTGACTTCCTGTAGGAAAAGGATGTCCCCGCCACCTTGTGTTAACTATTTCTGCCCAATGCACCTTTCTGAGCGTGTCAGTTCATAATTTCTGAACTATCTTGTTGTTACTTAATTATCTGATCTGATTGTGAACTGCACCATCTTTTATTTATTGGAGAAGGAGAAAAAAGATGATACAATTCATCCTATCTCCTTAGATTATTGTGTTAGATCATGAAGATATAATTAGTTCATAGCATAACTCTTGAAATCCTTGTAAACATGCTCATGTTGGTCTGATATCATCTTCTTGTCAATTTGCTTTTATTTTATGGCTTGTTTCTACAATTGTTCTATCCTCTCAATTCTCAAAGAAAAAATGTCATTAGAATTTATAATAACGATACAGTTGTGTATTTTTTAACTTCCATCTTGGTCTCCTTTTCTTTTCAGGGACGTTCAAGCTTGCACCTTACTCATGTTACATTTAGTCCAAATGGGGATGAGGTTCTCCTAAGTTATAGCGGAGAGCATGTATACCTAATGAATGTCAATCACAGTAAGCTCCTTCACCTTGTGAGCTTGGCTTTATTCCTGTTTAGTTTGTTTCTTAACCTGCTAAGTGATATTTTTATAACTTGACTTGGTGTTGGAATTCCCTTGTAAACACTCAAGGTAGTGTCTACACTCCAGATAAACAATGTTGTATGAAGTTTCTGGTGTGAATTTTGAAGTCAATGCAATGCTAGCTTCGGATATGATCTACAATTTGATATATGGTGGTCGTGATTTGTGTGCTGAACTGTTTCTGTCATTAATCTTTTGTTTGTTGTTTTATTTCTTGATTCTTTGTCATTCTAGTTATCAGTTGGTTAAACGTTGATTGGTTAATGTCTTAAGTTGTTGTGAATTGCAGGTGGGGGCACTGCTGTGCGATATACTATTGGAGATACTTCAAAATTGATGACCTTCGCCCCTACACTCAATGGGCTAGAGCTGCAACCGCTACCATCTTGTGTATTCAAACGTCAGAGTCATTCCAAAACCAATGGTTCTTCCATGGTGAGTTTCTTTGTTAATTATATTTGTTGTAGGCATATGTGTTGTTTTGATGCTACTGAGCTGGGGTCATGCCTGCTGTTCTTCATTTATATATTGATGACCAATCTAACATGGCTGTTACAGCTTGAGAAGTGTAGAAAGCTGGTTCAAATTGCTGAAAAATCCTTAGAGGAAGGGACATGTTATTTCTATGGAATTGAAGCCTGCAATGAAGTTTTGGATGGCCATGGTCGTGTTATTGGCCCAACGCTTAGGCATGAATGTCTCTGCATTCGTGCAGCCTTGTTGCTTAAGGTCTCTTAAAGATTTTGTTCATCAAGTTGTTTCTGCATCATTTATTTTTCATGCATTATCACTAAGGTACTGCGTTTTTTTATCTTCTAGAGGAAATGGAAAAACGATGTTCACATGGCCATAAGAGATTGTTTTAATGCCCGCAGAATTGACAGTTCGTCCTTCAGAGCCCTCTATTATATGTCTGAAGCTTTGTCACGGGTAAGCTCGTTGTATGAATCACCACTTTGTCTCATCAAATATGCGGTTTGCTGCCAATTACTCAGTCAATTGCACTGGTGAACCAGACTGATGGCCCTGCTGCCATCTTAATTCTACTCTTTGACGAAATATCCTGGATCATGTTTATAAAAGCATGATGTATAATATTTTGTTTTACCAATTATCACTTGTTTGGTGCATGCATAATATTTGGAATCTGAACAAACGAGCAATGATGAAAATGAGCTGATAATGTCATTTATTTATAACGATGAAAATGAATTGATGATATCATTTATTCATTGTTCTGTTATGGTTAGTTCCTTATTCCTAGTTTCTTGCAGCTGGGAAAACATAAGGAAGCTCTAGAATTCTCCATTGCTGCCCAATGTTCAGCACCAGGAAATACTGAAGTAGCAGTATTGATGGAGGATATAAGAAAGAATCTTGCTACAGGTTTGTGTATTGCAATATCTAGTGCTTTTGTTGTTTCCCCTTAATTCAACTGTTCAGACAAGAACCCATTTTGATAAAAAAATCAGCAGTTTTTGTAGTACACTGAGTAACTTTATCATGTAAAGAATGTTGAACACCTTATTGTCCTTTTACATAATAGACTTCTATTTGCATTTACCAATATAAAGCTTTGATTTTGCGGGAACAACTTATATAACAACACTCTGTATTGGTATTTGTCAATTGCATAAAATGAGTGCAACTCCCGGTGTCAACTCATTATTTTACCTCGTTGTTTTTAATTCATCTACTTGCTAGAAAACGAGTTAAGCATTAGAAGAGAGATGTTGCTTTAGAACTATATTTATTTACTGCTCAGCCCTTAAGTTAGTAGAGGCAGTGTATCAATTAAATTGATTCTGACTATACCTATCCAGGGTGTGTAATTTCTATGCTATGTATCTAATATAGAGAGGGAAGTGTACTCTGGGTGCTCTACATCCTTAGATCTCCCAATGTTTTCTTTCTCCTTATCCACATCCTTGGAAACTCAACAAGTATTATAATATTATATGCTGTTTATCTCTAGGTCTCAATATCAGTTTTATTTGGATTTAAGGTCCACTTTGTTTTATCTAGTCAGTGTTGAATATAACAATCCATGGCAATTCATATGTTAGTTGCAATCTTGGGCCCTAGATCAATCATCTTATAATATAGCAATTACAAAATTCTTCTTTTAGTTATTTGGAAGTTGTAGAAATGGATAAATTGAATTGTACAAAATGTTAAATCTTAGATTTTTTCCTCTTTAAGGAGAACTGTATTAGTTGATTTATTTGGTGTTTCATAACATTGACTGTGTCTCTTCCCAAGACTATATCTGCATCTGTTGCATGTTTGCATGTCTAGCTGAAGCTGGAAAAAGTAGTAAGGACAATGACGGGGCAACAAGGTCTGAAACCCGAAATGGACGAGCATTGTCATTGAGTGATATACTCTATCACTCAGAGGCAAATAGTGAAGCTTCACATGATGGTCCAGGGTCTGATAGAGAAGATTCTGACTATGATGAGGAGCTGGAGTTGGACTTCGAAACATCAGTATCAGGTGATGAAGGGCGTGATGTTGAACCAAACATTCTTCATGGAAGTTTGAATCTCAGGATACATAGGAGAGGTGATTCAGCTAGAGATTCAAGCTGTACAAATGGTTCGTGTGGGTCGCCTTCATCATCACAAAATGATCGAACACCCTATCAGGTTAGCATGATCTTAAATAGTGATATTGTGTATAGTTTATGTATTGCTTATCAAAATATTCGTTCTTTTTGAAATCTTGGGCTTCCTCTCATGCATGTTACTATTTGGGAAAAATAACCACTATTTGAAAGTTTACCTTGTAAAGGTTGGCTGGGTGTCCCCAAGGATGAGATCTAAAGGGGGAAAATACTAAATTTGGATATAGTTTCGACTAGCAGTTTAGTGTATGTTATAAGTTGACTTATTTGTATTGTTCAATTCTCTGTCTCTACCTCTCACACACGCATGCACACAATGCACACGCATGCATGCATGTGCACACACGCTTGTTACACGCATGTGCATGCTCACAGATGTACATTCTTTTTTCACTCTGGTTCAGCAATTTCTGTCTCTCTCTCTCTCTGCTAGTTGATATATTCTAAGCTGGTATTGCAGCCGGAGACTGTCATTGATATGAAGCAGAGATATGTCGGCCACTGTAATGTTGGGACTGATATAAAACAGGCTAGTTTTCTTGGGCAAAGAGGTTGGTTTCTTATAGATCTCCTATACTTTCTTAGCACTTAAGATGTAAATCAGTTTGGGTCGCTTTTAGTTCTTGATGTTAATAAAGTTAGGAATTTGTTTTCACATGATTCATATTTTTATTGATATTTGATACCTTCCATAGATGTGCTGTACAATTGTTGCCTTTTCAAGGAGGTTCTATTGAAATGATGCATTAGAAAGATTCCTGATCCTGACTGTTGTGTTACTGGGGAGTATGGATATGCTTTAGTAGTCTTTTTGAATTTGAATGTATCATTGGCTCTTGCTTTGCTGCATACTTGGGATAATTTAGGTCTTAGTTGTAAGGTATAGCTGGAATGGATTATCTTTAGTAGTTTTACCCTATTAAAGTGACTGAATGTCTTCCTCTGTTAGGCAAGGTGTTTGTATACTGGTTGTTTGCTGGAAAACGAGGACCATTGAGTTCTTAAGGTGTTTGTGGAATGCAGTTGTAGATTTTATGATGCTAATTGACTGAATGTCTGTAGCCTTGGGTCAGGTAATATGCTTGGTTTCTTCAGCTGCTGTCAATCAGCTGCCAGTACAAGTGGCTTCTTGGAAAGTGTTGGTCATTTTCCATAGGACCCCATTTTGCTTGCCTTTGACATGTGAAAAAGAAATAATCCTTACTAATAGTGCACAGGAATTTGGAATGATGAAAAATCTGTTCTTCAAAGTGGACAATCATTAGGTGTCAATGAGGCCACAAAGAGGGAGGATATCGCAACCAGCCATAAAAACTAGGAAATTAGAAAGACAGACACTTTGGAGGGACAGAGTATATACTTCAAGCAAACCATGTAAACCTGATCAGGCAAATTGAACAATGCTTTATAGTCTGATTGAATGTTTTCTGTCACCATATCAGCACCAATGCAATGGATCTGGACACTGTATGCATCATAGATTGTTTGATGTGCCTTAAGGGAAATGATTTGTGGCATGAATTTTGTGTTCTGTAGCACTATGCCTTAATTATTGTTAACGTGCCTTGCAGTTTTCTAGATTTTTTCAAACGTTGCAAGCGAGATCAAGTTCAGAAGCAGCATACCATTTGGTCAATTCTTAGTTTCTTACTATTGATTTGCAGGTGATTATGTGGCCAGTGGAAGTGATGATGGTAGATGGTTTATTTGGGAAAAGCAAACTGGTAGATTGATAAAAATGCTTCTTGGAGATGAGGCTGGTAGCATTCTTTCTCCATGTGACTCTGTTTGGCTTTTGCCTAGATTCAGTAGTACCTTCTTAATTATCATTGATTTATTCATTTTCTGCCTCACAGTTGTGAACTGCATCCAGTGTCACCCATTTGATTGTGTTGTGGCAACCAGTGGTATTGATAACACCATAAAGGTTAGTTTGATGGATTTGATTTGTTTCCATCTATTAAATTGTGCTTGGCTTGTGTCCTAGGATAAAAGAGACATACAAAAGGGACAAAATCGTGTTTGGTTGAAGAGATAAAGATGGAGTCATAAAAACAAATATGTTTCAATAACAGTTTTGAAGTGAATTTACACCCTTTTAAAACAGAAAGGACAAGGGGATGTCTCCTCTCTGTCCCAACTATCTTTGTCTCTTCTATCGCTATCTTATGGTTTGGTTTTCTGATTTTCTGACGTGGTTCTAGATTTGGACTCCAAGTGCTTCAGTCCCATCGATAGTGGCTGGGGGAGCAGCAGGACCTGAAACTTCTAATGTGTTAGAAGCCATGGAAAGCAACCAGCGAAGATTATGCCATAATCGTGAAGCAATCCTGTAAGAATATGAGCCCTTAGTTGTCCGTGTTCCCCAAAATTCATGTATTATTTTGTGAATTTTGTTTTGCCACCCTCTCTCTATATAGAGGTCCACTATACATGAAACCAACGAGCCTTTTCAATGTGACAACCCAAACTGGATATAAGAAATTGATTTTTCAAGAACAGCAATACAGCCTCGGGTCTGGGATTTGTGCTCTTCACTTCACTTTGGTTTTGTTTGGTGAACTTTTGGATGCTGCCCTGGCACACCTTACAGCTCAGTTCAACAAAGTCTGTCTTGAGTATATATGGCTGGCCACATGGATGTTCCTCCAGTTCTTCTGTTGGAATCATTCATGTAAACCTCAATTCATTTCCCAGTTTTCTTCTCATGCTTGTATCTCCTACAGCTAGAAGAAATACTCAATGGGATAAATGCTTATCTAGCACCCCTCTTCTTCCCAATGCACCCATGCACATGTCTTAAGTCATAGATTTAATTATTGTTTTTTCAGGACTAATTTCTTTTATCCAAGTGACTCATTATGTTTACAAGGATTCATAATGTTTGTTGCAGCCCTTTTGAGCTTCTAGAACGGTTTCGGATGCATGAATTCACTGAAGGAACTTTGCACCCTTTTGAGTGTGCTCAGAGCTAATCGGGACCTGTTTGCACTTGAGCCTCCAGTTAAGTATCTGCATGCACACGGGGGTATAACTTCAATTTTCATGGATACAATAGTCATATTTGGATTTGCAGTTTAGACCAGTATCTTTGTTTTTATTATGATCATCAAGCTTTAATGGCTGAAACATTTTGATGATTTTATGGTTTGTTGCTAAAACCCATTGAAACCCTTGTTAGCTGGTAGGCTATAATTCTTAGTTTCTAAGAGAGATTCTTATACAGGCTTTATCTGTCAGGCACTGCATCATAATTTTGCTGAAAAGAAAGCCATGTCACAATGATTTAATCCATTTCCATGATTGTTTTCTTCATTTTCCTTGAATCCTTGTACATTGTGTACCTAATTTTTTTAATAAGTTGTTTCACGTGTTTAACTTGTTGTTTAAAGAAGTTAATTCCAACAAAATAATGACATCATGCTAAGGTTTACTTTGGATTATAAAAAGCATAACAAATCAATGTACATGGAAGTGATATGCATAGGAACATGATGAAGCAGCACAAAAAATCATAGTTATATTTGTCGTTTGGATTCTAATTTGAGAATTGTTTGGATCACAAGGTCTCCAGTTTCAGTGAAAAAAGACTGGATGCCTTGTGAACCTCAAGAGAGTTATCGCCTGTTGCATGAACCAAAATCTATCACTGAAGGAAATTATATTTCTGAAACTGGTTTTTTTTTTATTATATATATATAATTTTATATTTACTTTTTTGCGATTCCAGAGTTCTTTTCAGTGTTGTGTGCTTCAGGAGATCAGTCACCCATTGCATGAACCCAAAACTATCACCAAAGGAAATTATTTCTAAAACTGGTTTTTTCTTATCATATCGTTGCAGATTTATGTGCTGATGAGTGATGATACAAACGGAGTGTTGTTTTTTCGTCGAGCAAGGAGATAAAGGGAGGCTGCACCATAATTGGTGGTAGGAAACTAGTTGGCCATGTAAAGCCTTTTGTCCCATATCTTAATAAAGTGTCGCCAGTGTTAAATTATATCTAGTGCTGTACTGTTGCTATAAAGGTAATTACTTCTTGCTCATGTAATTATTTTAAGAGGTTTCTCTTTATTGCTGTATTTAGTGAAAACAATTCCTGCACAGATGACAATATTTTCCGTAGGTCTGCTTGAATTATTTGATTTTGCTTTACTCTTTTGCGATTCCAGAGTTACCTCACAGTGTTGTGTGCTTCAGGAGGTCAGTTAGCATCCTTGGGCATATTGTTAAATCATACCTGTGAACGACTCTTTGTTATTGATTTCAGGCATGTTCATGTTTGAGATTGTGATAGCGGTTACAGTTTAAAAGGTTTTTTTATTTAGAAATATATTAAAATAATTTTTTTTTAATTATTTTTAAGATCAGCATAGTATATCAAAAACAATTAGAAAACATGATTAGAAAACATATTCCTCAAAATAGGGGGTGATGAGACAGTGATTTTAGTGAATAAAATCAGAAATGTCAATTCTTTTGTGCTTTTTTCGCATGTGTCTTGTGCATGCTAAACATCCAATTTTATGCATCTTGGTTCCCGTGTGGAGCACGTTCAGTTTTACTCACGATGCCAAGACGTGCCAGCAGTGTTTTGATGTGTGGTGTGGTCTCCAGTCTTCGCTTCATTCTTGGTTTGCCTTCGTTTCGAATTTTCAGGCATTGAAAAGAGATGAGTGCTAGCTGTCTTCTCTGTTACCTTCTCCCTCTCATTCCGGTAATTCTTCCACTTTTCAAATGCTACTTGCTATTTGTAACTTGTACTCTATATTTTTGTAATTGTATTAAGACTTATGACTAACAAGTAAAATGCATTGCTTTAGGTGTGTTGCATAAGCCAAAGCTTATGCTAGTAGAATTGAATAAACATCGAGATGTATTTGCTATCTGTACGGAGTGGAAAAACAGACAGCAAAATACTGTGTTTATATTGGGGTAGATCGCTTTTTTTTAAAAAAAAAATGCATAAAAAAAATATAAAGATGTTGCTGAAGTGTTTTCTAGCAAAACCTGATGTACAATAGGTATTTTTTAATATACTGAGCTATATACATTTTTTTAAAAAAAAACCTATTGAGCTGGTGATGCAAGAGATTGATCTAGATTAACTTAACATGTATAATTTATGATTCATGTTATGACACTATTATAACTTAATAGTAAAATAAACTTTGAAGTTTAATTCTTAATCAATTTAATATTAAAAGATAAAAATAAAAATAAAAAATCAATAGAAAAAAAGATTAAATAAAAAAGGATTCAAGTCAATCTCGGTAAAATTTTTAGATCTGAAATTAAAAAAAAAATCAATCTAAAAAAAACAATTAGAGTCAATCTAGGTCAACTTGTAAAATTCATAACCTAGGTTATGAGATAAATTCATAGCAAGCAAATTGAAAGAAATTACAAAATCTCATTCCAAATTAACTAAATGTTCAAGGATGAAATTGAAAAAGTTAAATTTAAAAAGGGACCAAAAACCAAATGATCCAAGTCAACCTTTCAAATCTGAGATCCAGGTTATGAGATCAAGATTACCCTATACAAAGTAAATTGAAAAAAATTACGAAACTCAATCCCAACCAATCTAATGTTGAAGAAAAAAATTGAAAAAATAATTTAATAAAAAAAAGGAATCAAAGAAAAAACAAATAACAATAAAAAAAATAATGATCAAAATTGACATAAAAGAATATTGACAATGCATGGCATGAAACCCAAGGCAAAGAGAAAGAAAAGAAGAGTAGGTTGTCGGTGACGCAACACAACCTTTAATCCACCCCACGCTACCTTAACTTGTAGCTCTTGTTAAGATGATTCAAGAGAAATAACAGAGCACCACTTAGAGGAGGTTGCACACGCCTCCATATCATAAAGGTTCTCCTCACATGCTAGAGCAACCATTCTCCCACTGCCTATTCAATTTAATCCTTGCTTCTGTTTCAACTTCAAATTTATTCCTTTAAGCCTTAATTGTTTTAGATTAGTAAATTTGATTTTTATTTTGTGAAATTGAGCATTAATAGCTCATCATAATTTTTTTGACACTATGAGATCCATAAATCTAGGCGACCAAAACAAAACATTAAGTCCAATTCCAAATACATTTAATGTGAAAAGATTAAATTGAAAAAAAAATCAAGTGATAAAAAAAGGGTGAACATTTTTCCTTGCCCATTCAATTCAATCCATGATGCTACCAAAAAAAAAAGGGTTGTGTATATTTCTAATCTTCATATTCAATCCTCAAAGCTTTAATTGTTTTAAATCAATGAAATTTAATTTAATTTTGACAAATCAAGTAACAACCGAGTAATGAAATTTTTTCCTTGACATCGCACGATCCTCTAACCAAGACAGCCAAAACAAACCACCAAGTCAAATCTTAAATAAACACAAGTTCAAAGGAATAAAAAAAAAATAGAGGGACCAAAATGAAAAGAGCCAAAGGAGCAAAAAAAAACAAAGAAAGAAGAGAAAATGTTGGGGAACATTATGACAATCCACAATGTTTTCTCTTTTGATAAACAACCTCTTAGTTTTTTTTTTCTTAATTAACAATGCTATTTAACCCAATTATGTTTTTTTTTGGCATTTTTATGTCAAGTTTTCTTTAACTTTGATTTTCTATTATTTTATTTGAAGAATAAAAAACTAAGATATATCTAATTTGTTTTCCTTTAATGTTTTAGGAATTACTAGTTGGAGGCTTGTGTGTTGTCACAAACATTTTTTTTTCTGGAATTTTTATTAAATCTAGTTAAGTTTATTAGGTCAACGTGATGACTCATTGACCTGGCCTTTGGATTAGGCTAGGTTTCAAAATAAACTGGGTTGGGGGTGACCACTATAGCCTAGCTGACCTAGTGATTAATTGACCCAGTCAAAAATCCAGTGTACTTTTAAAAAATCAAAAAAGATATGGACTTAAAAAAAACAAAATTGGAATGATGAAGTATTGAATTGACCCGGGTTAGTCCGTCCAAATCATGACCTAGGTTATGACCCTAACTAGATTTAATAACTTTGTTTTAGAATTTATTTTTTATTTAATTAAAAATTTATAAAAAATTGACATCTATAAGAAAGATAATAAATAAAATTATTGAGGAGAAATGCATTTCTTTTACCTAAACTCTGTTTTCTTGTTAGTGCATCTTTGGAGTATATGAGTGAAATAAATTTTTTTTTTAATCATGATCTCAAAATTAAGTTTTCAAACACATTCAAGACAATGTCTCAATATTTTGAATGTGATCAAAGAAAAAAATAAATAAATATCATAAAAAATGTAAAAACATCCATCAGGAATTTAAAGAAAGCTAATTTTATTTTCATTGAATATTCATGACCAGTCTTTTATTTTTGCATATCAGGTATATAGGAATTGAAAAAACCATTGTGAATACTCACATAAAAACATATAATGTTATTTAATAACCATAATAAAATTGAACATTAATTTTAATAGCATGTTAAGTTTTTTTTTAAATGCATTTAAATGAAAATAAAAAATAACATAGAAAAGGGGTAGTCTATGAGCCAAGGATCTAGGGCTTGTGCATATGGTCCATGGAAAAGAAGGACCACTGTGCGGTGGCCTGAAAGGCCAAGCTCACTCATCTGGCCTGAAATTATGTTTTCACTTGAGGTTGGATGACAAGTCATCCAATTGTTTTTTTTTTTAATAAAGTAGATATGCCATTAATTAATTCAAATTCTGGTCACTAGAGAAGTGGCTAGAAAATAGTGTTGGGGTTTTTTGGACCTAAAAATTTATTTTCATCTAAAAACATGTAATAAACACCATTAAAAAATCAATAAAATAATTTATCAACTCAAAACACCCCTAAATTAGTTCAAAAACACAATAAAATATAATAAAACCTTCTTCAACTTTGATGTACTTTTCTCGACAATATAAAAGCTAAAAAAACACCTCAATAATATAAATAGTAGACATTCAAACAAATATAGGGGAAGACAACACATAAGTTAAAGGAAAGATTCTTGCAAAGAAAAACCTAAGCTAATAATAAAAGGAGACAAAGAAACAACAAAAACATAAAAAAATTGCATGATGAAGTCATGAAAAACTTCACATAAAAATTAATTTTTTCATGACCTGCTATTTTGGGAAAAGATGTGTGATGTTGATTATGGACTTTGTGTCTTGGTTTACTAGTTGTTGGGCTTGATCTATGACTAATAATTTACCTAAAAAAACAAGTCTTTTATGAAATGAGAGACTTTTCGATGTTTAAGGTAGTAAATATATGATAGAATTGAGAGAAAATATAAGCCAAAATTTGTTGAAGAGTAAAATTATTTAGTATGTAAAAAATTATAACTTATCTTGTTAATTTGTTGACCCAATATATTATAGACCTTGGTCACCATCACACTCACAATTGGTGAAAAAATGGGCACCCATTATTTGTTATAATGCCTTGCACTTCATTGATAGAGAAGCTAGTAATTGTCAATAATACATTGGATGAAAATAATAATTGATTAATAAAATCGGTGCTTAATTTGCATGAAAAGTGATTTATATTTCCAATGTTGACCAATGGCTAAAAAAGATGGTGACAACCCTACATTATACTTGTAGAAAATATGTTAAAGAATATAAAAAATATTATGTGTGTGGGTGTTGGGCACAACATTCTAACTCTTTAAAGAATGAAAAGATATCCAAATACGTGTATAAAGGACAGTCTGTGTGGTGAAAAAAAAAAGAAAAAGGAAAACTTTTGATCGTTTAGGCCTTAGTCGAAACAACATGGCATGGTTGGTGGTCATGAATGACTTCTAGTGGTGATGTATGGGGTGATGAGGAGTAACCGCGCGTGTGAAGTGTATGTTGGCCACTCTGCTTGGGAATGGCCTAAACATAATGCCTTTTGTTTTTGGTAAAAACATGCACCATTAGTATCAAGATAAGAGGAAAAAGGTAAAACAAAAAAGAAAGTAGTTAACACCTCTCTTGAAATAGCACTCCTTATTTTAGTTTTTGATCCCATGAAATGTTTTTTTTTATTAGCATTTAAAAGAAAAATTGTCAAACTAATACCAATAATTTTTTTTTAAAAAAAATAGCACATTTTCGTAAAAATTACACTTTCCACTTTTGAATTTTTTAAATATTGCAATTAGAAAGTGCAACTTTTTTAAAAACATTCACAAATTGGCTCCACATACTTCAAGAGAAAAGAAAATAAATGGGAGAAAACAAAGAATGAGGCTATAGAGGCACACCAAAATCAAGACAATGTTATAAAGGAAAAATACCCTTCAAATCAAATGTTTGATTATGTAACAATAATAACTATAATGAAGCAATTGCTAATAGATGAGATTGTGATTGGACTGCAGTGATGTTTATCAAACTAAGATGGCCTTAAAGTATAATAACTAGATTGTTGGCCCGTGATACATCGCGGGTCAGACTCAATTTTTTTAATGTAAAAAAAGGGATGCTTAGATGATGATAGTGTTTTTAAAAAAGCAAAACAAAATCCAAGACTCAAGCCATTGACTTGATCAGATCTAATAAATTTTTTTAATTTAATAATATGATAAAAAAAATAGGCAACGTCAACAAATAAATCAAACAAAAAATAGCGATAATTAACTATAAAAAAATAAGTTGTCAATATCATATTCGAGAGGAAAAGGAAGAAAAGTTCATTGAAGACTCATTGTCGCTAAACCGCCCTACCACCATAAAGAGCTCACACCAAAACAATTTTAATGCCACTACAAAAGGTTGCACAACAACATCAAAAGTGGTTACACATGCCACATAACAATGACCCAAAAGGCAAACTAAAATAAAATATCATAAAGTAATCATCTTATACTTATATTTAATCAATTAATTTAACTTAATTCAAAAACAAAATTTCTTTAAAATAGCTAAATTTAACAAAGAATGACAAATAAAAAAACTCAAAATAGCCCAAGTCATTTTCAAAATTAATGAAAAATCCTATAGAAAAAAAATAAAAAATAACAGATCCTAATCTCCAATTAAATAAATTTTGATGGAAGAAATTGAAACAAAAATGAGATGAAAACCAGGAAAAAAAACCAAAAACAACCCAGGTGAATCTCTTAAATCTGGGTTAATCTTGCAAAACTTGCAACCTATAAAATCCTAGACTTGAACTCAATTAAGAAGCTCAATTTTCAACCAATTTAATATCGAATGATGAAATAAAAAAATTAATTTAAAGAATTTATCAAAGTAAAAAAATAACAACAAAAAAAAGAGGATCAAATTTGTGAGAAAAACAATTGGAGGATAAAATCATACAAAAAAAATCAGTTTTAAAAATTATCTCAAATAAAACAAATAGAATTAAAAGAATGGGGATCAAATTTGACAAATAAAAAAATTGAAGGATAAAATTGAAATTTTTTTATATAAATTACTTTAAATAAAACAAATGGTAATAAAAAAATGACCAAATTTGAAGGATAAAAAATTGAATGGCTATTTTGAAAATTTATTAGGGACGTGCGAAAATTAAGAAAGAGATATAAATAAAGGAAAGAAAAAGAAAAATATTGTTAGCGCCAAATCGAAGGTCCGCAAGCTACACGCGCTGCCTAGGGAGGAAGGGTATACCAAGACGACTCCAACAACGTCAAGTGATGTTGTCTTTGGCCGTTGAAATCCTTTACACATGTCGACTGAACACAGCAGAGTGCACACACGCTGATGCATGCAATGCACGCACCACCCTGTCTTGGTTTTAAATAATATTTTATATTTATTAAAATACCAAATTTCCTCTTAGTTAACTTGATTATAACTTAAAAATCAGAATGAAAATACAGAAGAGCTCCTGGATGCCAATTAAAGAAAATTTTGTTTTAAGAGTAATTTAGTCATTTTATTGCGCTTTAAAAAAATAAAAATTAGAATAGGCCCTAGACATTAGTTAAATGAAAATTTTTTAAGGGGATTGTGCTCTAAAAATATAAAAGACCGAGTTATTCATAATTAATTTGATAATGACCACTGGACCCTGTGAAAAGACCGTATTTTCTCCAATAGGCAGTCCAATGGTTTTCTTATAAGGGTAAAATCAACATTACACTATTCAAATGCACAATATAATGAGTTAGTATCTATAGAAAAAAATTTGATCCTTTTTTATTTTTTTAATGGTCTTTAAAATAAATAAATCATTGCTCGGATAGTAGAGTCGAGTGAGATGGTCAGCTAAGAGGATTTTGAGAATGTGTTGTATAGTGCTTTTCAAAATAGCTTTTCATTTGAAAATACATCAAAATAATTTTTTTTAGATTTGTTTTACATAAGCACATCAAAACTATTGAAGAACACTAAAAACATCAATTTAATATTTTTTTTGAATAAAAACACTTTTAAAAAGTATCTAAAAACAAAAATAGAAGTTATCCCAAACAGCCTTAACCTTTTACGTTGCCTACATGGGAAAAAAATAACATAAAAAAAATCCTTATATTTTCAATTGGGGAGCACTAATCATCATAAGACAACTAGACAGCTTACTTTTGGCCTGCCTACATGTCTTTTTATTGTTTTTTGTTGTTGTTGTTATATGCATAAAAAATATCATGTTAATGTTGCATAAAAAATATTATGTTAATGTTATGTTACGTGTTGCAGAGAAAAGACTAGTTATTTGACCCGTGTTTTGTCGAGAATTGAACCTTTTTTTCAACAAAAAAAATAGATATGCAAGCTTTTTCAATATGTTTTTTACATTAAAAAATCATAAGTGTAAATTATAAGTTTATACACGTATCTAATTAAATAAATAAAAACAAATATGTGTATAAATGAGAAAAAAAGTTATTAACAATAACTAAAAATGATACAGGAAAAATCAAGAGATAGAATTATAGAATATTTACCATGTTGTGTTTGCTAAATTTTTTTATTAAATTTATTTTTTTTATCCAACCAAACAATAAGAGAAATATACACCTACATGAAATTAATTGAATAAAATAAAATAAAATAAAGTATTATCCAAGGTTGAACCTATTAGAAATATTATCTAAAAATAAATATTTTTTATGTTAAAAGTTC
This sequence comes from Populus nigra, assembly GCF_951802175.1. Lineage (NCBI taxonomy): Eukaryota > Viridiplantae > Streptophyta > Magnoliopsida > Malpighiales > Salicaceae > Populus > Populus nigra. The sequence continues at coordinate 9,352,756 of NC_084856.1, read as the reverse complement.
ATCTATGTAAAAGATGAAAAACAATTATAGGTGAATTAAAATAATTTCTTCAAAAATTAAATGCACATGAAATAATTAAAAAAATATATATATCAATTCAGAAAAGACTAAATAAGACAAAAATAAATCACACAGAAGGGATACGAATTGAAACAAAAATTATTTAAAAATAAGACATTTTTAAAAAGTACAAATATAAAAAAAAAACATAATTAGAAGAAAAAATAGCTCAAGCATTATGGCTTAACCCGTCAAACTTATGATCCGGGTCAGGGACTCAACTAGACTCAATATATTCAATCTAAATGTAAAATTAAAAAATTAAAAAAAAAAAACAAAAAGGTCTAAAAAAGAGCCTAAGCGTGTGTGTGAGCCTTCAAGCCTAGGCTCGCACACCTGGGTTTGGTTTTAATTATTTTTATTTTTTAAAAGGACGAACGACAATATTGTTTGAAAAAAAAGGTAGACAACACATCACATGTTGATGCAGATGATGTGTTGTTTGTGACTCTAAATTTTAGCCACCACTATGGTGACAAGAAAATCAGGGCAAAGTTTTTTAGAATCTAAAAAGCTGATTTTAAGTCATTTTAACCCAGAAAATCATTACCAATACCCCTATTACTCCTACAAACCAATCCATGAGCCAAAAAAATCGAAAATTTTTTAAAAACCCCAAAATTAATTTGGGTTATATTTGTTTTCCTCGACTTAATTTTTTTTTCAAGCAACATTGAGACTCCAAACAACCATCACCAAACCACTCTTGTCGCATGAAACACGTGGACACAAAGAAGAACCATTTTGGTGGTAAAACAATGGCATTAATGGTAGTTTTCTCTCTCATCATCAGAATTCAACAATCTCTCTCTATCTCTAGTTAGGGATTGAAAAATAATTAAAATGAATTTTTGTACCAAAATGAAATTTTCAAAGTTTAAAGGGACCTAAATTGTATTATTTTTAAAGATTGAAGACCTAAATGATTTTGTTTTTCAAAAATAATGGACACACCACTTATTATTAGTGCATTTTTTTACAAGACACAATAAAATTATCTGAGTCTACTCGCGTTAACCTGAACAATATTTGACTTGAGTCATAACACTAGAATAACCTAAAAATAAATCATAAAATCTAATTCATAATCAATTCCATATTGAAGGATAAAATTAAAAAACAATATCAATTAGAAAGATAAAAAAAACTCAAGTTAACTCGTCAAACCCGTGATATAGGTTATGAGACCGAGCTAACCACGTATAAAGCAAACCACATTAAATTATAAAGTCTAATTTCTAATAAATTAAATGTTGAAGTTTGAGGTTAAAAAAAAATATTATTGAAATAAATAGTATTTCGTGAGGTTACAATTTTAGTTTATTCTATAATTAATTAACAGAAGTCTAGATGCTACCTTCTTCCCGGAAAATGGCGAAGCACGTGCTGCACATGTGGCCTTGCCTCAAACAAAACGTTGACATTACAATATATTGAGGGGACCAGGGAGGGGTCGTATGTAAATTGCAAAGAGAACAATCTTATTTTGAGTTTTGGTGATGCTTTCATGTTTGATGTTCATTGTGGTTTTCTTGTGGGCACGCATTAAGAATCTCTTGCCGTTGGTGCTTAAAATTAATTGGTGTAAAAAGGATTCAACCTGATTAGTGATTCCCTGTTTTCTTTCAACTCAGCAAGGAGGAGGCGTCTAAAAAGGGGAAAACTTTGGACTTGGAGCCACGGCTGAAAAAAGCTAGAGTCCGTGTGGGTCTCATGCACTAACCCCGAGAAAAGAAAAATGATATTAGAAATTTTAAAAGTTATAATTTAACTAATTAGATTTTAAATTTATTTTTTTTAATTATTAGTTTGAATTTTATAAATTTTTAAAGTTACTAAAAATTTATATAATTATTAATTTCAATACTCCTAAAATTAATTAAAATATACACAAGCAAACTCATTCAAACACTTTTATTAATTTACAACAAATAACTAACTCGGGCTAGTAGGAAAGAATGGATCGTGTACTTAGTGTGCAAGTAACCATTTGGTGGCGTCTCATGAGGGTATCCCTTACGCACACGGCGGGGATTCAGAGATGACTTTGCTCTCAAAATGAAAGAATCTGCCTAGGATTTGATGTAAGAACATCAACAAGATACCCTTCATGTGCAGAGTCGGTGGCCCTTCGCATCGCAAACATGGAGGCATGTGGCTTCGCAATTCAAGATCGCCAATTAATTTCCCTTCTCCTTGAATTTTGATTGTTATACATGCAAGTAAGAAACTTGAACATGAGATCTTGGGAGGAAGCACACCGGTGCCAATCTTAACCACAACTCCAAAATCAACTTCTTCGCGTGCGTCCGATGACTAGAGGCGAAAGAACGAGTGCTTTCTTGACGTGGGAAATGAAGACTAGCACAATTGTTTTGTTTCTTTTCTCGGCCTCACTTTCTGTTGACCAACACCTGTAGCTGTAGGTCCTCACAGCGTGAGAATTGGATCATCTGCCATCCTCTTTATCTTATTTTGAAAAAAAAGAAAAGGGCACCAATAATAAACTGCTGGAAAGAGAATGTTGTTATCAGCCCGCAACCTCAATAATTATATCTTTCCAAGGGAGGGATGTGAAATTAATATATTACTTTCCAAACACGGGACGACACCTTAAAAAGATAAATCCAGACATTAACGTGTGCAATAAAAGACCCCCCCCCCCCCGCTCATGTTTGATGCCTGTGGTGTTCTGTGGCGCTTCTGCCTAACCCATCACCTCTAATTAATTCCCTTCACAAGTATGACAGCAAGCAAAGGAGGTACTTCGTCATCGCAATCAAGCCCTGAATGTTGCATGTGTGGCGACTGTGGTCTTCCTCATGAGCTTTTCCAGTGCAAAGTCTGCCAATTCAGATCTCAACACAGGTACCCTTTTATTAAAATAAAATAAAAAAACCTTCAAGCTCTTTCCTGAATTTTATTTACTTGTCAAGATCAAGATTTATCAATCTGGGGATTCTCAAATCGAGCTCCTTGACTAATTTCCCACAGATATTGTAGCAACCTGTATCCAAAAGCAGAGTCTTACCAAGTCTGCAATTGGTGCCTGAGCCATGAAACCAAAGAAAAATCACAGAATTCTTCAAATTCTTCATCATCAAATAAAAATAACAGCGAAGATGACAGCAGGAACAACAAGAAAAAGAACGGTGACAATCAAGCAGGCCCATCAAAGAACCATAGAGGAACTTTGCGGTTGCAAATCAATAGCCCCATCAAGAAACAAAGGTCGCCAGAGAGATCACCATCAACCCGAAGGAGACTAATCACAAATGGCAAATTGGAGGAGAAGCTTAGAAGGACAAGATCCGAGGAGATATCCAACAATGGGTTCACAAAACAAGTGTTTAGAAATAAGGTGAGAAGGTATAAGCTCTTAGACGAGGTTTCAAGTTGATGATCATGATTCATCATTATTAATTTCTCTCAAAATAATAAGCAAGAACATGGATTGATGATGCTTATCTGCAATGCTACATGTAGACAGTATAGAGATCGTTATGGTTTTGTTATCTTGTGGGAATCTTGTTCCCAAAAAGAACAGTTCATAGATGTAAATACTGATGATAAGTTCAATGTATGGAATATTGGAACCCAGAAAAGATTGTGAGATGTGGAGTGAAAATAGATGCCCATATCTATATCATCATCATCATCATACCATCAAAATTTGGTGACCAATATTATGGTCCATGTGCGAAACAAGGATGATGATACCAATTGAAAAGACAGAAATTATGGCTCAATTCCATGGTGAATGGTGATGATAGCCTACCAAGTCATCATTATCCTCATGACGGTCTCTATTGACATGCCTACAAATCTTCCACTCTTCAAACAGCCTCCCAAGTTCGAGACTGTTCTTTACAACACCAACAAAATAAAATCATTTGAGACTCCACTGTAATCGTACTGGTAAGCATAGACAAAATTAGTTGCAATCTCAATCATGTTAATCTACACTAGGAAGTTTCTTCATTTCGATGGTGCTTCCCAGCTAAGTGAGGTGCTACGCGTACATATATATACGGGTGGTTGACAAAATTAGTCTTGCCCACACAACATGATTTTGAGGTCAACACCTAGCTATATATATGTATGTATATGCGTCACTAGCAGAACATCATAAGAGACTCAAATATTGTTGCGCGGCTGGAATATTTTGGACTTCAAATAATGAAATGGATCTCGGATTCCACGGTAAAGAGTTGAAAGTTGGTTGGGAAAACTGAGAGTGTACTTTACCTTACTAGGAGACTGAAAATTATATGTTTAATTGCTGGAGAAAAATGTCTTAAACTCCCTATCATCATCATCATCATCATCATCATCCCAAACCAAGTGATGCTATTTTCATTTTGTTTCTTGTGATAGCTAATGACACCTTTTGCAGACATTTTCTGCAAAGTAATCACTGATATTGATCTTAAAATGACTTCTCCACTTTTGCAATTCTAAATGCTTTCCATGGTAATTTGAGCACCAGTCATCAAAACAAACTCATAACCAAAGATATGAGTCATGGAAGTTGCAACAGATGCCTTTGAAATGCCAGCAAAGACCCTAGGCACTGCATGTTTTCGCCTTCAGAAGAGGAACGCGAACCCGAGTCTCTGATCTTCTGTGCGTCGCAGGGGTTTTTGGAAATTAATGAGAAGAATAAGAAACAGGCAATGACTTGGTAAAAGTCTTTGTGGAATGCTTCTGCTGTAATTTGGCCACTACTGCCAAAACCATTCTTCACGGCATCACATAAGATATACATTTCTTTTGATGTCGCCATCTGCTTTTACTAGATGTGTACCCGAGTTTTGCTGTGGGCTGAAGTATTTTTTCTCATGAAAAAATTGATATTTAAGTATTGCTAAGAAGTATAAACGAATTAAGAAAATTTTTTGTTCATCCGAGTATATCAAATAAATTGATTTTATTTTAATTAGATAATAAAAAAACAACAATAATAAATAGACAAAATAAAGTGATTACAATAAGCTGGTAGAAAAACATTTTTTTCAAATAAAAAAACAATGTAGCTCATTATCATCCAATTAAATATGAAATGATAAAATTATGTTAAAAAATAATTAAAAAAAATACTCAAGTTAACCCAAATTAGTACGATAAACTTGTAACCTATGTAATAAGGACTGAGCCTGTCTAGGTTAACCTGCTAAACCCACAACCCTAGTCATCAAATTGGGATAACTCAATAAAAAAAAAAAACAAAGTTCATTAAAAAAATAATCAACATTGAATGATAACACCTAAAAAGAAATTAAGTAAAAAACAATATGTCAACCAACATTAACGTTTTAAACTCGTGACCTGAGTCATTAGATTTGAAGCATTCTATCTAGAAAAACCACGAAACCCAATTTTCAATCAATCAAATGTTGAAGAATAAAATTGAAAAGCAAATCAATTATACAAAAGGATCCAAAATAAAAAAAAAATAATAATTAAAATAATGAGGATCAAAATTGAAATAAAAAATAAATTAGAGGGCAAGTATAATTTTTTTATTGAATGGTGAAATTAAAAGAAAAATCAATTTAACAAAAGAACAAAAATAAATAAATAAAATGAGGACCAAATTGAAAACAAAATAGCATATCATAAATTGAGATTGAAGAATGAGATTAAAAACAAATCAAAATTTTACAAAAAAGATACAACAAAAATTTGAAGTCAAAATAATAAGGATCCAAGTTAAAATCTTAATAAATAAGAAGACAACTTTGAAATTTTAAATGGCTAACGCAAATTTCGAGAAGAGAAGAGAGAAAAAATGGAGGGGGGGAACACAGTTGAAGACAATACCATCTCGCCGCTACCACCACATGCCATCCCACCAGGAAGAAGGTTTCGCGACGATCCCATCAACACGATAAAATTGAACTTTTGGTCATCAGGAGGCACTAGTTAAAAAGTGCATGCGCCTCTTATACATTGACGCATGTATTGCATGTGCCAACAATTTTTGATTTTTAATTATATTTTATATTTTTTTAAATACCAAATTGTCTTTCAACCAACCTAATAATAATAATAATAATAAAAACTAGTATAAAAAGATAGAAAAGCATCTAGATTCCATTTTTTTTTTAATTTTTAAAGGTATTTTAATCATTCTATTATATTTTTAAAATATAGAAAGATTTATTTATGTCCTTATGAAAAGACTTCATTAAGACAGTTTAATAATTTTTGGTGGGAATGGAAAAACTCTCATTAAGACTTGAACTTTGACCAATTGGCAGCCACAAACATACAAATTTGGAACTGAAAAAAAGAAAAGCGATCACAGGTAAAAGACTTTTAAATCAACTCATTATTTCAACACGATGCTGCCAGTCTATGTTAAAAATCTATTTTTATTTATTTTTTTCATAAATTAAAATAAATATGTGAAAGGATTTCAATGATTTAAATTCTCAAGTAAAAAAAAATTTTAATTCAAATTATATTTTTATTCATGTATATTTTATGCAAACATATTGTTTATTTTTATTTATCAAGAGCATGATTGTTTTTAATAAAACCTCATCATGATATGAAAAGCAAGTTAAAATAAAAAAGAAACAAAACAAAGCATGACTAAGACAATTTTTACATGATTGTATAAAAAAAAGTAATAATTAATTTGAAATAATTATGTAAAAATATTACAATAAAAGATAACAAAATAGATATTTTATTTTTATTGAATATTCATGAACAAGATTTTACAAAAGTTATATAAATTAGTTTCATATATAATTACTCATAAAACAATCTCCAATATTACCATAAAAAGAAAAACAAAAAAATATTTAAAAATTATAGCATAATTGGATAATTTTTGAAATATTATTTTAATAATTTTATTTTAAAATAAAGAAATTAATTAAAAAGTGAAAAAAACAGTGAGGGTCATTTTAAAAAATATCTTGGACACGTTGTTGGGCTTAGAAGGTATAGCTCATACACCTAATCTAAAAAAAAAAGAAGAAGAAACCCAAGTACATATAGGCTGACAAAGTCAAGCCTATGCGCATGGATTTCTGTTTTATTCAAGATAAGTTCACAGACAACATAAAGGTCTACGTGTGCCTTTTTCATTGACAGTCAGTTTAAGTGACCAATGAGGCGGAGTTCTGCCCAAAATTTCAGTCTATTTTTATTTAAAATATTATATAAACCCTAATAAATTTATTTTTGTCTTAATTAATTATTTTAAAAATAAAAAAATTAAACTAAAATAAAAAATATTTATGTACTCGATCAAATTTTTTCGGTATTGACACCAAGATTGACTTTTTATATACATATATATATATATAACCATTCAAAATTCAAAATTCTTCTCTCTACTCGTTCTTCTATTTTTTTGTGTCTGTCTCTCTCATCAACTGATATGCAGGGACTGAAATGCAATGAAATTAAAGATTTAAAACTAAAATGTAAACATCTAAAATTAGAAGGACCAAATAAATGTAAAAAACTTAAGGGATCAATATATACTGTTTTTTTTAAAAAAAACTTAACGGAAGATTGCAATATAACGAAACAGTACAATCTATAAAGAAGAGCTACAAAAAAAAGCAAAAAAAAGTCGCAGTTGTTCTAGTTATATTGATGATATAATACAAGGAGGCATGCTCTTTGAACTAAAATAAAGTAGTTGGTGTTAACTCGACCCAACGATTTTGTTGAGTCATCCATTGCTCCATTTCAACTGAACCATTGACTAAGATTGACTTGACTATTCAAAGAAGAGACACACCCCTTAACAAAACCGTGTTTTGAACTTGAGATGCGTTAGTCTCAATTTGAGAAAGTATTGTTGTGATTATTTTTTAAAGTATTTTTTATATTAAAATGATATTTTTTTTATTTTTTTAAAAAATATCTTTAAGATCAGCGTATCAGAACGATCCAAAACATATTAAAAAATTAATTTTCAGCAAAAACAATTAAATTAAAGTTTTTAAAAACACAGGTATAACCGCGGTTTACAAATGTATCATAATTAAACACCTTAAAAACATTAAAAAAAAATAGAGAGAAAGAGACGGCAAACTCTTCAATTTTACTTCTATTGAGCTGTGAACAAGATGCTCAATATCATTATTGTTGATAGTAGTGATTTTTTATTATGATGATCCCATCTTTGCATCCAGAGTTAGAAGAAAAATTTTAAGACGAAGTAGTTATAATTTATTTTTTTAATATTAAATTAATAATGTTTTGAATTGATCTGAGTTAGCTCAAGTTATCCTATTCAACTCATAATCTAAGTTATTGGCTTGGCTGAGTTTAATAACTTTGCTTCTTATAAATAACTTTTTATTTAATTATACAAAAATAATAAAAAAAGACATTCATAGTAAAGATAATAAATATAATTATGAAGAAGAAAAATATATTTTTCATAGAAAATATATTTTTTGATTCATGTAATTTTTTGTTTGAAAATAAATGGATTTTTTTTTTAATTAGCATAGTTCATTGAATACAAGGCAACAATGATAAAAACAAATATTCTGAAAACCTATTCCTATTATCTTAATAATTCTGTATATCATGCTGATATATAATTATCCATAAAGTAATTGATAATAATATCATAAAAAAAGCCTAATCTTTTTAAAAAGAATGACATAATTTTTTAATAGCAACATGCAGCAATAACTAAAATAAAAGTTTGTTAAAAATCTCAATTATTTGAAATAAGTAAATATATCTCTTAAATTCAAACTCCATTTTCTTTTTAATGCATCTTTTTATTATTTAACTAAAGCATGTTTTTTAATTGGAAGTATTGTTTATCAAATAAAAAAATATTATGATTTCAAAATCAAGTTTTTTAAAATATATTAAAATAATATCTTAATTTTAAGAACGTGATTGAAGGAAAAATAAAATTAATTAATGTGATAAAATCTATTAAAAATTAAAAAAAAATCATTTTCATTAAATATTCATGAGAATATCTTTAATTTTGTTTTTTTGTATATTAGGTATATAATAATAATAATAAAACATATTAATATTCTCATAAAACCTATAATATTATTTAAAAACTATAGCAAAATTAAAAAAAAAATTACAATGTTAAGTTTTTTTTTATTTACAATGCATTTCACTCGAGATCTGTTTAGAAGATTGAGCTTAAGTGCCTACCTCAAATAGAAAGAAGGCTTGGCGCATATAGGTTTACAAAGCTAGACCCATACCGGGTCTTTTTTTTCTAATGTTTAAAGATGAATGATGTTATCTGTCTTTTTATTTTTGAAAACAAATTGAAATAAAATTTATAATGTGTCTTCTATAAAGTGTCATCTAGTTCATATCTTAATTATCAAAGAAGTGGTTAGTCCTAGATTTTTGGAATTCAAAATCTTATTTTCAATCTATTTTATCCAAACAAACTCAATAAACTCCTTAAGAATTTCAATAACAAAAAATAAATTCACAACCTTAGAGAAACCCCTAAATTGATAAGAAAAAAAAACATATTTAGACTAAAACAAAAATTCTTCTTTAACACTGATCAATGTTTTTAGGTAGAAGAAAGTTCAAGAAACACCCCTCTTGGCAAAAGAGGAACCCATTGACACAAATTTAGGTTTTTTTTTTTTAATGTGACTAACCTTCTCTCCTCTTTCACTTTTTATTAAGTCTTTCTTCTCTTAAATTCTAGGGAATGAAACGTAAAACAAATGAAGTTTAGGACTAAAACATAAAATCTAAAAATCAAGGATTATAAATAAAAAACATGAAGGTTTGAGGGACCAGAACATGGTTTTTCACACCCCGTGAATGTAAAAAAGAGTTGTTTTGTTTCTTTGTCAAAGTTGGTTCCTATTGTTTTAATTTTTTAAAATTGATAATGAAAAATCTATTTTCTCTCTTAAATTCTAGCAACAATGTAACGCCTGAACATTTATCAATTTTGCAAATACGATGTAGCATACAAGATGAATCAACTTACAAAGTTTAAAAATGTGTGCGTATAGCATGAGAGGATAGAATTGAAAAAAAAAATTGAAGGGAGCGAAAATAAATAATTGTTGTAGAACCAAAAAAAAAGAAAAAAAAAGGGGCCTGACCAGGCATACTATAGTAGTACATAGCGCACGTCGATGTTGATAAAATTTGTAGTGTAATAAACTATACCCGAACATTATACTAGATACAAATGCTGTCATAGGGAGCGAGCATAATCACCAACGGGCGCTAATAGACTATTGGTATGCATTTACACATCTTAGACCGCAATTCTTTGGTGGATGCAGAGGCGTATTATTACATGTACAGGATTGATCTGATCTAACAGTGACAGATTTCTGAAAAACCAGACTTGGCGGCGCCCTCAGCACTCAGGAGAAAGAGAGAATTGATCGTTAAGTCATTTCAGGCTCAAAATTCTTGCACAGCAGGCCTACGGGCAGTTTAAGAATATATTAACAAACTTAATCCATCGCTAATACCATTAGTAATTGTTTATTTTTTTAAAATGTATTAAATAGAGTAGAAAATAATTAAATTAAATTAAATATTAAATATTTATTACAAATTTGAATTTGTAATAAATAACTTACCACCCATATATGATTTCAGCTCCATGTACAATCGGTGGAGTTCAACCATATCAGAACTAAGAGGGTGTTTGACAGTGTGGTAGCGGTTGCTTTTCAAATAACCTTTTGTGCTGAAATGCATGCCAACGATTTTTTTATTTTTTAAAAATTATTTTTGACATCAACATATCAAAACGATCCAAAACGTACAAACCATATTAAATTTTAGCAAAAAAAAAATTAAAATCTTTTAGGAACGCGGTTTGCACCGCGTTCCCAAACATGTTCTAAGTCATTTTGTCTCAGCAATAAGATGAATCATCCGAGCTTTAACTCATTGGTTTAAAATTGACTCGAACCCTAGAGTTTGAGTGTTCGGAATCGATTGTGAGCATCCAACGATTGAAACACTTTGGGTTGTCCACAAGTTCTCGGCCATAATGTTTGAGATATCATACACCCAATTTCTATCGAGTCCACCAGACAATCCTACCTTCAACCATAAATCTGGATCGAGTTCCAGATGGGTCAAAGGATTGTCCTTGTATCACTCCTTTAACTAAGTGTTATATTTATATCGAGTCCACCAGACAATCTTGTTTTCAACTACAAATCTGGATCGCGTTCTGGATGGGTTGAAGGATTGTCCTCGTATCTCTCCTTCAACCAAATGCTATATGTATCTTGAAAAAAAAATCAAATTCAAAAAATAATAACTAAATTATTGAAATCCAACATACCATAAAGTATTGAGCTCAGCTATCCACAAGTTGTTGCAACACTTTCTGACGATAATTATTCCGCACATGTATGTCTATAAAAAACTTTATCGGTCTTGGTTTGTATCCTAGAATCATAGCTTGCAAAGAAAACTGTTGTTAGTTAAACATGTTTATGAATGGAATGGATCCTTCGGTGTGCATGGTAATGTAATGGATCCTCCGGTGTGAATGGTAATAGAACCGTGAATCTATATGTTCTGGTTCTTCACACTGGATTGTGACCATCGTACAAAATGCTTGGACGTCACATGCTATATATATTCAACTTGAACAACCTCTGAGATGTATGAATGTTTGAAATCCTTCCAAACCACCACATCCTGCCAGCCTGGAAACTCTCTTTCTTTAACATATTTTTTGTTTTTTTTCATGTCTCATACAAAAAATCACGCAATTTATATGGTACAAATGAATTATTAGTTAATAAATGAAAAATAAAATTTGAATATTTGGATAAAAAAAATTATCTTGATTTCAATCTTACCTATTTGAAACGTGATTCTTTCAAACTCTCCTCACAATAACATTGTCGGATCTATCCCAATAAAAGTTTTCTTTGCAGTTTAGATTTGTAAATGAATAATTTGATTAATATTAATAAACTAACCAGATTAACATAATAAAAAAATTATTTGAATTAATACTAATTTTAAACTTTTCAAACCATGCATCAATCATAGGTTTTCATCCAGGATTTTTAAAAACTTGACTCCATTGAAACAATAGCACTTACATCAATGATTTCATTGCTGATGTTATCATTCAGGCATCCTCAATATTTGTAAACCTAAAATTGCATTTGTTAATTGAAATTAAGTTTTTAAAAATTATTAATTATTCTTTATTTTTTAATAATGCATGAAAGGAAAACAAACTTACATTGAGTAATTGAGCTTTCACTAGACAAAGTACTTCCTAGTAAATGGATCTCACTTTTAAGAGACCCCCTAGGCATGACAACATCGCACTCAACGAGCCGACTTCAAGAGTGGTTGTCCATGCTTCAGGTGCCTATTGTTTGTCCGCACCTCACGAATCATGGTCGTTAAAAGCACTCTAATAATTGTTACTATTAGCATTTATATTTCTACGCATGTTGCTAGAATTAAAAGTTGACACATCCATCCTTTCTACCATGGTCTTGTAAGGTATATGCAAACCAACACAAGTATTTTTTTTCCATGAACCCTTTTTATAGAAGATGCATCGTAACAATATCTAGATCGAGATACTTTTTATTCTCATATCTTTTACATGGACATCTAATACCATGCGCAACCCTTCTGGTGAAACTTGATATTTTCATATTAGATAGTGCATGATTAATAAAACTCTCAACCCCATTACAATAATCCATCATGCGCGACCCTTCAAGTGAAACCTGATACATCCAAAAATAATCATTCATTACTTATATAAAACCTCTATAGAATATTGATGAAAACATGTATTAATTAATAATGTGAACTAAATAAATTATCAATACCTAACTAATTAGCTACCATTAGTTTAACTCAAACTTATTCAATATATTTTAATGGTACCTTTAAATCATTATTAATTTTCTCTAAAATTTTAAATTCCTTTAAATTTACTGAATTTTTCAACTTAACAATAAAATTGATAAAATTTGAAACACACTCATTAAATAAGGCACTATTTATTTCATTATAAAACACATAAGTTACATAACCAAACTCAATTTCATCAAATGATAAAAAAATATAATTTTTCAAAATCTCAAACAAACCCTAACATGTATAAATCATACAATTATACAACAAATTTATATAGGAAAAGGCTATAAAACAATTAAACACACAAATAAATTATATATACTACATAAAAATGTCAAAAAATTAATATTTTAAAAATGAGTAGTTTTTCTTGATATGGTGAATCTTAAAAAATAAAATTGAACCAGAACATGGATGTTGACAGATTGAATGTTGGGGTGGTCAGATTTATGATGAATTGAGCTTGATTTGTGACAAAATAAGAGGAAGTTATGTGCTATTTTCTGCAGAATAAAAAGAAAGAAGAATAAGAAGAAATGGGGGAGGGGAGAAGGATAACTGTCAGGTTATAACTTAAATATTATTGTTGGATTCATTGACGGGTATTACCAACGGGCATACCACCTCAGTAATTCTATTTGTAATAATGACATGTCATTGATTTTTCATTCCTTCATTTTTCAATTGTAATTCTTTTGGTAGTCATTAACATAAAGTTTTCATCGGTGAATATTAATGGAAATAATAAGGTAATATTTCATTAGTAAATGACACTGTAATTTATCAACAGCATTTATTTCATTTATTTTTTTATTTATATTTAACAATTTTCTAGTTGTGCCTCTACTTTCTTAAAAAAAAATATGAGATTTAGTTGTGCCTCTACTTTCTTAAAAAATATGAGATTTATGGTTTTTTTTTTATTTTAAGAGAAAGATATTATCTAATTCTGTACCGGCCGGCTAGTTAATAGCAAGGTGCCTGTGAGGAAATCATGCATCATTTCAAAGAATTTAAGTTTAAAAAATATTATATTGCAAGAAGAGGTTAAAGTAGTTTTTTAACTTTAAATGATTTCTTTTTTACTGCAATGGTCAATTTATATCAAAATTGAAATTAAAAAATCATTATAAGCAATGATTCGAACAATCTTTACCTAGTTTCAAGCTCATGGTAGTAGAGCAAATTCGAGACAATCAAGGAGGCAAAACTAGGTGAGGTTGAAGTTGAAACAGATCACCGGTCTGCTCCACGCAGGGGCCATGGCCCCCACGAACACAACATTGCGCAATGAATACCAACCAAGACATCCTTGTTTTTTTCAAATGTCCGAAGGCAAGACATTAATGCACCTCCTTGCTCATTGGGCATTCACCGTATCACACGGATCTTTGAAAGGGGAAGGCGTCTATAAAAGGGCCACCTTGTTGGTGGACAGATCTTATCATCATCTTAACTAATTTGGTGGTCAAAACCCAGAAAAAGGCACCACTTTCCAAAGGAGCAGCAATCAGATCCTACCCCACGTTTCCAATCAGTTGCTGCCTCTGCCTGGTGCTTCTCTTCTTTGCATTTGCTTTCGCACAAGGGAAGGAAAGGATCTCATGATTGTTTTTTTGCTTCCCATGAGTTGTGACCTTTTTGTACCTTCCTGTGCTTTTATCGTTACCACATTCTTGTAATTCTACCCATCAACTTTCCTCACTTTTGTTTTGAGTCCCACTCGGTGCTCTTGTAAGGTATGTAATTGAATGACAACAATAATTTCATTTTTTCGGAAGCAAATTAACATTACTTAATTTACTCGAGTGCATCAATGATTAGCTTCTTTTCTTTCATTCTTCCTTTTTTTTTCCTACATGAATAGAGTTCTTGTCTCTATATTTTGTTCAATCGATGATGGATAAAACAAGATAAAATATAAAAAGATTTATTTTAGTTTTAATATATATTATTGTTAAACTTATATATTTTAAAAATAATTATATCTTATTGTTTATTTAGTTTATATTGAGTGTTGAAATTAATAATATTATAATAATCTTAGTTATAAAACCTGAACCTTTCTAACAAATTGATCTTGATCCAAGACCTGACTAACTCGGAGCCTAAACTAATTTTGGTTAAAAAAAATAAATGAAGGATTAATCTAGCCTGACCAAATCAAAAACCCGAGTCAAGCTACAACTCAAGGTAAAGCCCAATCAAAACCCGGGTTAAAAACCTGTTGATTTTTTTTTGAAAAAAATAATCAAAAAGACATCGTTTTGCTCATTCTTCTTCAAAAACAAAATTTAGGGTCAACTTGTGTTGACTTTTTATACTCATGGCTCATGCCTTGCTCTAGATGAACCCTTGAGTCCGATTTTAAAACTATGATAACAATCACTTTTATCTTTACATACCTTAGTCGGGCGATTTTGAAATTAAGAGCTTCTTATAATGATATTGTGGGGATAAAAAAATTAATAAATATTGTCTCTATTAACATGTCCTCTATATATCTTTTGTTTTGAAAGTGCAAAAATTTATTCAAATTATCCAAGGGACAAATTTATTTTTATGTCAATATCTTTATCTTTTCAACCAAACATGTTTTTGTTCCTATTGTTTTCATCTCTTTTGTCATAGGATGGTATCTAGACTATCCTTAAATGATAGCGTATAACAAATATCATAAGTAATACTCATCAAAATTCTCCTTTAAATTATTCAATAAAAATCAAATTCTTGTACCAAAAAATATTTATACGGCATGATGTCACCAAATTATACTTGTTTGGGTACACAAACTAGTTTGATTTCGACAAAGAAAATTACTAAAAAAAACAAGCACCAACATTTTGAAGTTGCATGTTTAAACTTTAATTCACATGCAACAACAAGCCACTTCATTAACATAAATCTAAATGTGCTCAGTGTTTAACTGTAGCACGTGAATCAAGCAATGTTTCTTTTTTTAGTCCCTAGGATTTTATGTTTTGGTCCCTTTTTATTTTATTTGAACCTTTAATATTGCTTTGATTTGTGATTGGTCTTGATTATTTATTTTCCATGCCTGCGTATGAGAATCTCAATATGTTGAGAAAATGTTTCATTGGTCAGTTAATGCTTGGTTTGGTAAAATAAAACTCAATTTCATTGATTTCGAATAATTATAGTGACTGAATTTGAAGATTAAAGAAATGTTTGGTCCCTTTTTTCTTTTGCTAAAATCATGGATTGATTTGGAGAAAGTTAATGTCCTTTTATTATTTTGATCCCTAAACTTTTTTATTTTCAATTTGATCCCTTCACATTGGCTTTATTTAGAATTTGACTTGCAAGTTTGTTTTAGATGCCTTGATACGAGGATCTTGCAATATTAAGGGAAATGTATGGCGGCTCGGTTAATGCTTAGTTTTGCAAAATATAATAAAATTTGACTAACATATAACAATTAAGTGTTAGAGGACCAAAATTAAAACTAATGGGATTGTGGTAAATGGATAGGGAAATAGGCTAGCGCGTGTGGTACCCGTGCTAGCATGTAGGAGATGCATGTCATATTTAGGCGGTGCATAAGGCATTTCCTGACGACCAAACACTTTTTTCCTCAATGAAGTTGGAAGTGACGCGATGAGCTCTTCTTATTTGGCCAACACATAGCAATGGTAGAGTGGCAAGTTGGCGTTTATGACCTTTCTTGTTCTTCTCCCTCCTTTCCCTCTCCTCTATTTGGAATTCAAGCCAAACCTACCAAAACAGAAAGGTGTCTAGTCATTTTGTTGTTGTATCATATTTGGCATTTTGTTTTTGTATCATATTTGGCACTCAATCTTTTGATTTCTATTTATTTTGCTTTGAATCATTTTTTATTTGATTTTTACTTACAATTTTATCCATCGATTTTTAGTTTTAGTTGATTTTTGTATGAAGTTTGGTCCTCATTCTTTTGATTGTTTTTTTTTATTTTGATTGCTTTTTTTTTCTCTATTTCATCCCTCATAATTTGGTTTCATTTTATTTTTATATCAAATTTAGTTCTTATTTTTTCAATTGCTCTTTGTTTTATGTTGGATCATTTTCTATTGATTTTTTTTTCTCTATTTTATCCTTCAACATTTTATTGATTAGGAATTTCATCTTTTGATAATGGATTTTGTTAGCTTACTCAATTGTTTCCTTCAACATTTGATTTGCTGGGAATTCAACTTCAAAGTCTTTCTTTTATTTTGCTTTTTGTAAGGTTATCTCGTTCTCATTTAATGTTTTTTTCTTATTAAATACAATCATGGACACCTTTTAAGAATATTAGAAGGATATCTTTCCATGATATTGTCAAGTGTTTATTTTTTGTAATTAATTATTGTCAATTTTATTTTTTTAGTTCATATATTTACCGTCATTAACTTTTTTTAATTAAATTATTAAATTAAACAAGTTTAGTGAACTTAGTTGAGTTAATGACTTGAATCTCATATTTGTTTTTTTTTAATCTGATATCACCTCAGCATCTTTTTTTATGGTAATGAAAATTATTGGCCTTTAGAGTTACACATTCATATTTTATATATTTTGATGATAACAATAAATAAAAATAGACTAATAATATGAGCTTTGGAGAGGAAAGAAACCCAACATCACTTATTTCAAAGTTCTTGATTTAAAATTCTTCTCAATACTAAAGATAATTTAGATAAATTTGACTCAAAATCTGATGTTAGAGTTATTCTTGGCTATTCTTTCTCTAGTAAAGCATATAGAGTTTATAACAATAAAACACTTTTTTTTTGAAGAATCTATACAAGTCACCTTTGAGGAACTCAAAATGATAAAATTTTTGAGATTCTAGATGCTATAAATAAAAGGGTTCAATATTTGAGTCTTGATGATAAGATTCCTACAAAGACAAATAGTGAAGGCATGAACAAAGACCAACCAAGCTCAAGCAATTAATATGGGATGGTAAGTAACACCTCTATACCCCCAAATGAGCAAATGTATGTAAGCTCTCACCCTCCCGAATTAATTATTAGTAATCATTTTGAAGGGACTAAGATTAGAGCTTCTCTTAGAAACATTAGCGGTCAATTTGCATTTATTTCTCAAATAAAATCTAAATCATTTCTAGAAATGCAAAAGGATGAAAAATATATTTTGGCTATGCAAGATGAGCTAAATCAATTTGAAAGCAATGATGTTTGGGAAATAATCCATAAGCCTAATAATTAATCAATAATTGGAACAAAATGGGTGCTTAGAAACAAAGTTAATGAACATGGAACAATAGTTAGAAACAAAGCTACACTAATTGCTAAATGTTATAATCAAGACAAAAGGTATAGATTACAAAGAAACCTTTGCACCTATAGCAAGACTAGAATCAATAAGAATGCTATTAGCCTATGCTTGTCATGCTAACTTCACACCTTTTCAAATGGATGTTAAAATTGCATTTTTAAATGGATTTATTATGGAAGAAGTGTGTGTTGAGCAACCACAAGGTTTTGAAAAAAAAATTCCAATTATTTTTTAAAATTTAAAAAGGCTCTACATGATTTAAAACAAGCACTTTAGGGCATGATATGATAGACTAAAGTCTTTTCTTATTGATAATAATTTTGACATTGGTAAAATCAACACCATTTATTTTACAAAAAGAAAAGGAAAAGATAACTTGATTATATAAATTTATGCTGATAATATTATATTTGATGCTATTAATGAATCTCTTTGTAAGGATTTTATAAAATGCTTGCAAAATAAATTTGAAATGAACATAATAAGAGAGTTGAACTTCTTCCCTGGATTGCAAATCAAACAAATAAATGATGACATCTTCATTAACCAAAGTGAGTACATCAAAGATCTTCTAAAAATATTTTAGCTGGAACATGTTAAAGTAGTCGACACACCCATAAGAACACCAATAAAGCTTGATATGGATGGAAACAATAAGAATGTAGACATCAACAAATATCAAGGTATTATCAGATCACTCTTATATTTAGTTACTAGTAGACCTGATATTATGTTTTGTGTATGTCTATGTGTATGTAAGCTTGCCCTAAATAATCACATATTAGTGTTCGAAAATGCATTTTTCATTATTTGCATGGTACTATATATTTAAGGTTGTGGTATCCAAAAGAAAATGAGTTAAGCTTGATAAGCTATTTCGATGTGGATTTTACCGAATGTTAAGTTGATAGAAAGAATACTAGTGGAATATGTCATTTCTTAAGATCCTCACTAGTATACAACAACGGGTAATTGTTATACTTAAATTTTATGGATGAAACAAACCTTAGAGGATTATGGACTTAAATTTGATCATATACCCATCAAGTGTGATAACACTAGTGTAATTAGTCTTTATAAAAACCCTATCCAACACTCATGTACAAAGCTCATAGAAGTGAGACATATAAAAGGAGACATTGTACTTGATTTTATAGGCACATAACACAATCTAGCAAATATTTTCACAAAGCCTTTAAGTAAAGATTGTTTTTGCGAAATAAGAAGGAATTAAGGCTTTATTCATGTAAAAGATGTTTAAGGTGTTATTTTTATGTGTATACATTAATGGAAATAAATGGGCATATTTTCATGATAAAATGTATACCTTATAAGCATGAAAACCATGAAAAATATATTCAACTACAAATTTTATATAAATTTTTTTGATAAAATGTTTAAACGGTTGACCAGTTGAACTTAACCTATAACAATTGATTGACTGGTTACTTATAATATTGACTATATATAAAAAGATATGTTATTATTCCAACATAAAAAAAAACTCTCAGAACCCTAAAACTTGACTCTCTCTCAAAATTCACTCATTTGATCATATTTTTGGGTTATTTCTTGAAGATTCAACTACATGGCACATAGGAAACATCAAAGAGATGTAGAATCACGAAGCAAAAGAACAAATGATCCTACTTCATACTAAGGTGATAATATTCAAAGATTCTTAAGTTTTTTTTTGTTAAAATAGAGCTATTATTGTAGAAAGAGAATTAGAAAATGATTTATATACTTTTAGTATTGATATGATTTTTGAAGAAATGGGTCGGAGTATATTATTTTACTTGAAGAAACCCATATACCCTAAGCTTATAAAGATGTTATTTGCTAATAAGAGGATTAGCATGGAACCTAGGATATCTAGTAGCCTACTAGATAAACCAATTGAATTTAATTGCCAAAAGCTTGTTGATATTTTAGGCATTTATAACTATGGTCCTAACTTTTATGAAAAGAAAATAATTCCAATAATTAAAGGTTTTATCTATGATGAAGCAATAATTATATACACTAGTAGACATGATTTTTCTCTAGAAATTAAAATTAAGAGCCAAGATTTGCTTCTTGATTTTTAAATTATACTCTACATGGAATTATAGCACACAATATATTACCAAAGTTCTAAGCTCATGGAGATAGATAATAAGACCCTCACCAAGATAAAATATGTTTTGAATGGCAATAGTGCTTGAATTTCTAAGGACCAACTAGGAATGCATGCTAAAGAAGAGCATGACGTTGAGGAAGAAGAACATGTTGGTAGTGATAATGAGCTTGAGGCTATGTTTGAGACAACACCAACACCTTCCTCGTTGAAAAAGCCTTCTACTAGTACTTGGTCATCTAGGATGGAAAGCCACCTAACACAACTTGAGACGGATATGCGTCAAATATGAGATACTCAAAATGACTGACAACTTAAAGGACATCAAAAGCATGATGGCTTCTCTTCTCTCTCACTATCCAAAACCTTAGATTTTATGTACTATATCATATACATTATGTTTTATGTTTTATTTTTATTTTTTTCTCCTTGTAATGGATATTATATGATTTTAGAAATTATGAAATGAATATCTTATTTATGATTTCCAAGGAATACTTGCTTATTACCTCTCCATTATATGTATTTTTATTGATGACAAAAGAAAAAAGAGATGAATAATTTGCATGTTATGTACTTTTCATTGTTAAAAGGGAAGAGATGCACTTAAGGGGGAAAATTTGATTTTATTATTGCATTTGTTATTATTAAAGATGCTAAATTATTATATATTACATTTCAAAAGATGAAGGAAGACACATTTTAATATCTAAGTTATATATTTATTGTCATCATCAAAAGGGGGGAGAATGTTTAACTTAAGAGTCATAAATTCATGTTTTTATATATTTTGATGATAATAATAAAATGAAAAATAGACTAATAATATGCTTAGTTGAGAATAAGTTTTAAATAGATTTGCGAAGAACATATCAACAAACATGACAACTTTCATGAAACAATCAATGAGCAAGTTCAAGAAGGAAGCAAAGTAAAGACTTAGAAGAAATGTTCATTTTAGTGCTTAAATTTAAATCTTTATATCCTACTTGATAGTACAATTAAAATAAACTCACACACTTCACTCAATATGCATTAAAGGATTGGAAATAATCAAATAAAATATAAGATAGATGGTTCTAAAAACTTACCTAGGTTAAACTTTTAAATCTAGAATTCTACATAAACTGGTTGACCGTAGGTTTACCAAATAAATCGGTTAACCACTTATTCATTAGTAATGAACACCTGAAAATTCTATAGGAACTAGTCGACTGATTGGCTTGATCAATCTGAACCAGTTAAGTGTTTTAGCTGTTAAAGGAACAATAATGACTATAAAGAATTGATTTTTTTAGAAACACATATATAACTTGTCTAATTGCAAAACTAAAAAGAGAACTCTAACATATATGATAAACAAGATATTCTAAGAGTAAAACTACTACAAAATTATAAATGCTTGATCATACTCTAATTTGTGCTATTACACCTTCATATTCTAGTGTAAAGAGTATTCAATCTCATTCTCACTACACTTAAATTCCTTCAAATCCTATAAGCGATGTCAAACGTATGATGCATCGTGATAATTATTTTCCTGGATTAGGATAGACGAGAATGGTGTGGAAGGATCTTGTCCTTTGTCAATAAAAAGAAGAAAGAGAGTCACCACCTAGTATTTTGATCACCAGAAACTCTAATTGGTCTCAAAGTTTAAGAAAGGGGACTGATTGCGTTAACGGAAAGCATTAGTACCCCTAATATGCCGTTTCTGATTTAAGCTGCATTGTTTATATGTCTGATATAAACTAAGAAAATGTTGTGTTTTCTAATTGTTGGTATGTGTATGGTCGAAGAAAAGTCCTCCTCAGTAACGAGGTCCTTACATTATCAGGTTAAAAACTTAACCGTTCTAGTACTAATATAAATATAAAAAGGAACTATCTTTTTTTTTTTAATATCAGGAATACATCTTACGTATAAATTTTAATCCCGGATAATAACAAAAAAAAATATTTTTTTGGTGTTTTTGAATTAAATATCGGGAAAATATCGTACATATAAGTTTGTAATCACGCATATTAAAATGAAAAAAAAATATATTTTTTAAAATCTAGGCCAAGTTCCCATGACTTTAATAAACTAGTTATTAAATCCAAAAAATACACGCAAAAAAATAAAAAAAATATTTTTTTATGAGTTTTTAATATGAGGAAATATACAGATATAATATATTTTTGAAAGACTTGGTCATATAAAAATTAAAATAAAAATTTTATTTTTTAAGAAAAGACTTTTTTTTATAGGAGGGAACTAATTCATTTAATATCGAAAAAGCATCTAACATGTAGGTCACAATTTAAAATATTAAATATGAAAGGTGAAATATAGAGAACTCAAAATTAATTGCAAAAATGATTTAGTGACTAGACTAAGATCTTGTTTGGCAAAACATAAATAACGTGTTTTTATCAAGCTATTTTAACCACAATGTCAATTCAAAGCAAATTATCATTCATCAACTTAAAATGAAACAATGCCAAACATCAACATATATTTTATTAGTGTAACCTACTTTGTTCAAATTTCATGTTAAACAAATAAATTAGACTGGCCCGAACATAACTCATGTCACCATAAATAAATCAGACTGACCCGAACATAACCAATGTCACCACTGTCACGCGTTGCCGCTCTTGAAGGATGGTGGGATACTAGATTTGAAGCCCCTCGATCTCCTCTTCACTCTTACATTGGCGGTGACACCCACAACTACTCGAGGAAGGAGATTTGGACACTTTAAGTGTAATACCCCCGCAACCGGAATAAAATAACAATCTCATGTCGACTGGAAAACAGAGTGTGTGTGTGTGTGGAGACACACTGTCTAAGTCTTGAACCATTACTGTCTTACGGTTATTGTCTTACATATCTCACCATTGATGTAACACTCTCAAAGTTATATCATCAAAGTAATAGCTATTATATAAATCTAATTTTCTACAGAAAAATCAGCAGAGTTTCTATTGTTTTTTTATATTACCAAATTATCGACTAGACTTCATTCAATCACAATACTCATCTTCCACTTCAATCCAACCATCTTAAATCATATCCTATCTCATCATATAATATTTCATATAACAATACTTTATTGTGCTTTCTCAACCTTACATCATCAACAAATAAAACATAGTAATTATATTCTCTTATAATAAAACATTAACTAAGTTCATACAAATAAAAACTCAAAGGACTTATATTGAACTAATTATTACTTTAACATGCATTCATCTTTTAAACATGCATAATTATGATTAATAAACTTCTTTTCAAATAGTTTACTAATGCTAGTTCCTTACTTATACTTTCTAAATGCGTAAATACCAAAAGCAATTATCTTTAGGATACATTTATTAAAATATACATATAATACAAATTATATATAAAGCAAAAGATATTACATAAAAAAATAGATTTAAACACAAAAGCCCATATTTAACGCTCCGCATCACCTTGTGAAATACCTATATACATAACATTAATAAGAAACAAGGACGATAACACATTAAAAATGATAAAACTATTATGTTCACAATTCTTCGAAATATATCAAATTATCTTTCATCACTAACTTACTACATATCAACATCAATAACCCATTCATAATTTATCAATCCAATACTTATAGGACCTCGACAACCAACACTCATTGCTTAATTTTCAATTTGGTAATTCAGAATTTACCTCAAATCCGGCTAACCCTCCTCGATAGCCAATAAATATCCGGTAATTCCATATGAATTACTTAACAACCGTCTATTCTCTTTTAATAGCCAATCAAACCGGTAATTCCATATAAATTATCCAACATTCAGTTATTCTATTTAAATAGCCAATCAAATCGATAATTCCATACGAATAACCCAACATTCAGCTATTCTCTTTTAATAGCCAATCAAACTGGTAATTTCATACAAATTACCTAACATCCGACTATTCTTTTTTAATAGCCAATCTAACCGATAATTTCATATGAATTACCCAACATCCAGCTATTCTCTTTTAATAGTCAATCTAACCGGTAATTCCATACAAATTACCCAACATCCATATTATAATACAAACAATTTTCTTCTTCTACTTTTTTCGCATCAATATGTCATAAAACAATTCAGAACTAATTACGAAACTTTGAATTTTAAAAGAAAGTGATGAATCACCTAGCTCCTGTTTGTGATGACCCAGTTCCTTCTATTTGATAACCAGCTCCAGACACAACTCCTGAATCAATCAAATGTCATTATATCATTAGTCCATCAATATTTTTCTTATGTGTCGAAATGCAAAGCACATAATCTTTTTTTATTCGTTCTGATAAAAAATCATTTTCAAACATAACATCATCATTTCACATACAACCATATATTTAAATCACGTTACTTCTTTTCTTGCTTTATGTTCATAATTCATCCATCAAATAGTCCTTCTATTCTTTATGCCTTCTCATCATATTATTTATTTTATCTAAACATATGTAATAACTATATTCAATACAATCTAAACATCTTGTCTTTATGCTTTCTTTTTAACTAGTTCAATTTTCTTTTAAATTGAATTAACTTATTTTTCTCAACTTTAATGTTATTTCTTTATTTAGTCTTTCTTACATATTTCAAATATTATGATTAAACATATTTTTCTAAACATTAACATCAAAACTCATTCCTCCACTTTTCATTCATTTGGCCGAATGTCATCTTCATTTTCCTCCCCCAAAATTTTCTTCATTTACTTATTATTTCAACTTATTTTCATGTTATTCCACTCCAACTTCATCATTTTTCCTTCCTCTCCTAATTTCTTCAAATTCTCATAAGAACCCTAAGTTCAAGAATCAAGGATTTAAGGGAAATTAAAGTAAAATTCCATAAAATTACTTTCCTAACTTAATCAAGTAAGCTTAAAAACATCTAAATCAAACATTAAATCCAAATTTCTCATGCTTACCAATTGACTTTCTTCCAATTTCTCTTCTCTCCCAAGGTTAGCCAAATTCCCTCTCTCAATTCCTCCTTCCTTCACTTGAATCTTCCTTATATTAGTGTTTTATAAGTTAGACTTTGTAAGTTTACAAGGTTATTCTCTCACTTTTCTTATTTTCCCTTAGTTTTTATGTTTTTCCCTTACTTTTCTCTATTTCTCTCTTGCTTTTTCTTTTCTTTCTTTTCCCATTCTGCTTCTACCCAGTCGGCAACATATAAAAGAAAGGGAGAGTTGATTTATTTTATTTTTTAATGACAAATAACTATTTTACCCTTAATGAGTTCGTTTGCTTCTATTTGATGGTCCTTATTAAGGGAGAGTTGATTTATTTTATTTTTTAATGACAAATAATTATTTTACCCTTAATGAGTTCGTTTGCTTCTATTTGATGGTCCTTATTTTTTCTGTTAGCACTACCAAGCTCCGTTCATCCTAAACTTTTAACCAAATTTTATTCAATATATTTTAAGTTCTATCATAAAATTTCAGCTCAATTTGATGGTCGGATCGAAAATTACACCCAAGAACGTAAAACTGGTCAAATTGTGATTTTTCGTTAAATTTCTGAGTTTCTCTAAAAATTCTGAAATTTTAACCCAAGCTAAGGCATCATATTAGAAGGCTCCATGAAAAGTTTTAGAATTTTCTTATAACTCAATCGAGAGTTACAATTTAATTTTTTTATTATATAAAACTAGTCAATTTATAATTTTTCGCCTAGAGGGTTTACATTAAAGATCAATTTTCTCTCTCCTTCAAATCTCCTCTTTACATGATTGTTTCTCTCTCCCAATGATTATCATGGTTCTCAGCTAGTTTGTGTTGATGGAGGTTTCGAGATGGAGGAAATGGGTCTATGGGTATGTAATGGCTGGTGAAATGGGATAAGTGTGCGGTGGTTGGGTTAAGAGAATGGGGACGATGGTTGGGTGGTGTTAAAGTGTGGAGGAGGCAGTGGTTTGGGTTTGGTTCGATGATGGGTGGACATGGTCGATAAAATGGGTGAGGCTTTGTCAATGGGGAATCGATCTGCTGGTTTTTTGTGTGTGGGTAAGGCTGTTGGTGTTAGGAAGATGGAGGCCAGTCGGGTAGTGTTGGTTATGGCTGGTTTAAAAAAAGCTTAGGATTCTAGGGTTTCTAGTGAAAAGGAGTGTTTTTTTTTTAGTAGAGAGAGAATGTGAGAAAGATGTTTTTTTGGCTTCTCTTTATTTTTTTTTGTCTCCCCCCCTTTTTGTATGTGGTATAATCACATATTTATAGGTAAATAAATTTGTTATTTTTAATTGTTTGGTCTCCAAGCAAACTTGGTGACCAAGTAACTTGAAAAAAATTTTGATCCCTCAACTTCTATCTTTTTTAATTTTAGTCTCTTTGTGCATTTTGAGTTTTACTTGTATAATTTTTTTGTATTTTGATTTTTTAAAAAAAGAGTAACTTTAATGTTGACTTAGAAAGCGTGTTAATAACTATACGAGTAGAAAAAGACATTGCAAGTGATGCAAAGACGTCAAAAACATATTTGTTTGGGTTTTTTTTGTTTTTCTCTTTTTTAAAATTTTTTAAATTTTTTTTTCAAAATTTGGTAAAAAATTAGGTAGCAATAAGTGTTATCTTGTAAAATATAGAGATATTAAAACTTAAATTATATTATCCACTCTAGTGAGAGAGTTTCTTGTGAACAAAATTATTCTTATAAACCTTTGAGAGTTAAATAAAAACTCTTGATATTGGTGAAAGAATTTCACAAATGAGAAAAATCTTGAAGATGACATATCTTATAGTGAGAAAAATCTTGAAGAATTTCTTTAAGTGCTGTAAAATGCTTGGTGTGGATTTATTAAGTGGAATTGTACTCTAAAACCTAAACAAATTAAGAAATACAATACTCGAGTAGAGTTTGATAATTAAGGTGTAAATGTAGGCTTGGAGAACTATATTAAAAACGAGTTTGCAAAAATTTTTTCTTTATTTTAAATATTTTAATTATATTATTAGTTATTGTAGTTTGCATTAATTGTTAAATTTAATAATATATTTAATTTTTTTTAAGGTATTAAGTAACAACACAAATTTAGTGTTGCTCGCATCGTAACGAGGAGCATTCAATCTTATGAAATATTGTAATATTTCTTCTTCTTTCTTTTATGCAAGCCATTCATTGCTCACCCGCGTGGATCCTTGACTTTCTTTTCCTAATGTAGAGATAATCACAATTATTAGTATTCAACAAAGCAGCCTAAAATGCGAATGGCAATAATAGCTATATATATATATATAATACAACATGTGTTACTACTAGTGGTATTATTAACCCAATCAATCATGTGTATAAAATAAAGAACGTTATGATGCTTGGACATTTAAATTTTTCTTTTCTCTTTTAAATGAAAGCAATCATTGACAACATAGTTTTTAGACCTGGTCCGGTTCAAGATCAGGGTTCCAGGTGTTAATCAGGTTATTCGAATCAAATTTTTTTTAATTCAAAACGACGTTGTTTTAGTAAAAAAGAAAACAAAAGTCAACAGATTACAACCGGGTTTTTAACTTGATGTTGCCGGGTCAACCCACCGAGTCAGGTGGGTCACATCAAGTTTTTTTTTCCTTTATTTTTTTCTTTAACTCGGCCTGATTTTAATACTAAATTAACCAGATCTTGAATCAACCCGCGAGGCGAGATCTGGTTTTAAATGTAGAAGCTCCTTTCTCATTTATCAACAATCCAAATTAAAGAAAAGAAAAGAAAAGAAATAACATGGAGAAGAATAAAAATTGAAGTAGCTGAGTGGAAAAGTAAAAGCAAATCGATGGGTAGATGGTACCCCACATCTTTAAGCCAACCCCGAGAAATTCCTCTCAAAGTTGCACGCGTTTGCATGAATAAACCATTAAAATAATACAGCTATGACACCCAAAGCAATTCAAAATTTTCAAGCTTTGACTCTTTACACACACATTAGTCTCCTTTTATTAGTTTTGAGTTTTAGACATCAAAACCCACACCTTCCCTTTCTCTGTTACTACTGCTTCTATTATTATTAGGACTATAATGGCATTTGCCTCTCTCGTTCCCCTCCTCCTCCCTTACCAAATACAACCACCCTCCTTTAAATCCATCACTCCTACCTCGCTCTCTCTCACCTGATCAATAGCGACCTTGACTGAATCAGCACTCACACTCACCTATCATGGGCTATTTCTCTTGCAATGCAGAGTCTGCAATTGCAACCTGCGATCCTTCCAACTGGGATTCTTATCGCAAGCGAAGAAGAAACAAGAACCAAACCAAACCAAATAAACCAATCAAAATCAGAGAGTTCAGTTACACTGAACTTGTCAAAGCCACCAATACTTTCTCCGCAGAAACCTTCCTTGGAAAAGGCAGCCATGGAACCGTTTATAAAGCCTTTCTCGACCAAGGCAAGCTCATAGCCGCCGTTAAAAAGACAACCCATCAAACAAATTTCTGCAACAGCTATAACTCTAACTGCGCGACAGTTCCTCCGGCAGACAACGAGATTGAAACTCTATCCAGAGTTCAGCATCCAAGATTGGTAAACCTCCTTGGTTTCTGTGTTGATCCTACAGGCCGTAAACTACTTGTCGTCGAGTACATGCCAAACGGCTCATTATACGATCTTCTACATTCCAGTTCTCGACCTCCCGGTTGGACCAGGCGGGTTCGATTCGCATTACAAATAGCAAAAGCGGTCCAGGCTCTCCACGCCTCCAACCCGCCGGTGATTCACAGAGACATAAAATCATCAAATGTGCTGATCGATGAATACTGGAAAGCGAGGTTAGGTGATTTTGGTCTTGCCTTAAGAGGACACGTGGAAGACGTTCATGTGAAGTGCACGCCACCGGCGGGGACGTTAGGGTATCTTGATCCAGCCTATCTTGCACCAGGGGATTTAAGCGCCAAGAGTGACGTGTTCAGTTTTGGGATTCTGTTGTTAGAGATCATTAGTGGCAGAAATGCGATTGATGTAAATTACAGTCCTCCTTCAGTGGTTGATTGGGCGGTTCCCTTAATTAAAAAAGGTGACTTGGGGGCAATATGTGATAACCGGGTGGCTTCGATGCCCGACCCGGTTGTGATCCGGAATTTGTCTGTTTTGGCTGCTAGGTGCGTGAGATCCACGGCCGAAAAGCGTCCAGGAATGGCGGAGGTGGTTGAAGGATTGAAACTTGTTAATAGAAGAATCCGTGCGCCGCCTATTTGGAATCACCTGAGAAGGCGCGTGGGGCGCGTGGAGGAGGGGGGTGTGGTCGTTGATAGAAGTGAAGAGGAGGTCAGTGTCAACGTTCACAAGACGGTTAAAGTAGGAAGTAGGAGAAATAGTAAAGTATCGAGTGTTTCAAGGGTAGAGTATGGAAGCGAAACGATTGGTTCGGTAGGGGATAGAGTGATTAGGTCGAAATCTATTGGTTCTTTTGGTGAGATAAAGATGGGGTCTGATTATTCTTGGAGAAAACCTGGAGGGGTGGCAGTGAAAATGCCTGCGGTGAAATTAAGCAAGTCGAGGTCTATGGGGGTGTTGCATGGTCCTAGGCTTGTACATTACAAGAAGAGAGGATTTTTCTTAGAATTTGGAACAGAAAGTGATTCAAGGGAATATGATGTTGCCCCTATGCGAAACCTGTTCATTGGTCTGGATGAGAAATTGGAGCAAAAGATACAAGAGAAGCCGTTGGTGTCTAAAAATTAAATGTACTCTTGTCGGACAAATCAAGAGAATTTGTCTGCTTTCAGTAGGTATACAGTCTTAGTTCTGCTTTGCTTTTAGGCTGGCTGGACCAATGTCCCTCCCATCACATCCTCCTCTGTTGTGGGTTGATGAATTTAGTCGTTACTGTATTTTATGGCAAGTCTCCCGTTGTAAAAGGTTTAGATGCATGCCAAGTTGATGCTGTAGTCTGGTCTTAGCCTTGGCATTTCTATATGGCTCTGCCATTTTGATGATGGTAAGCAACCCATCAACTTACAACAGGTTATCTCTAGGAGGTGGCATCATCCTAGCGTCGCCGAGTTAGAAAAGATTAGAGAGTTCTTAAACTCCAATTACAGTGTCTCACTCCCTTTCTATATCTTTCTTTTTTCACATCTATGTTGAGCTATATACCGGTGTGTTCTTTCTTGTGGCACTTCTCAAAATTGCTGTCAGAGCTCTTTGCTTGAAACAACTCCATGTGGGTTGGCATTGTGCATGAACTTATGGTGAACAGGAAGATTTACTAGAAATCTTTGTATGATTGGGTTGTTATGTGCTCTTCAAGTGGTAAGCTAATTTCAGACCTGACACTGGTGAAGTCGAGCATATGCTTCAAGCCTTTTAACACACAGAAATTCCTACCTGTCAATTACTTCTTTCTTTCTTTTTTTAAAGCACTGGAACAGATTTAGATAAGATTCCGATTTGGTTCCAGTAATTGACTAACAGAAGAATATGAATTCGAAACTCTGGTGTCTAACGGGATAATCCAAAAAATTTTGTTTCTACTTTCTATCAATTAACCTCCCCAACTTTCATGGTATTTCCAATTTTCCCCTTCCATCTACAAACTACCAAATTTGTTGATGCCGCATGATTCTATTTCTCAATTGACCCTCCAAAGTGTTAAAAAAAAAAAAAATTTGCTGGTTCAAGCACCATCCCTCAATCATGTTAAAATTCATAAAAATTATCTCATTAAAAAGTTAAAACAACCCCATTACATTACAATTCCTTACAAAATATATAATTAATGAGCTAGGTAAATAATTGTAAATCCACAATACCCAATTTGTTTTTTTCATTTTCATCCTCTTAACTTTTTTTATAATCTTTTATCCTTAATTTCATGATCAATTTGTGAAAGTTTATTGAGAAAATAAAAACTTTAGCAATAAAAAACCCAAGTGTAAAACAATGTCACAACCCAATTTTAAGTTACTAAAAATCATCTTTTTTTATATACAAAAAAAAAAACAAGAAAAAAATATTGGGAAAACATGCAGGAAGAGAAATGACTTGGTTGGCAAGAACATGCTAAAGAAGGATGTATATGCATAAATAAGAGATGGAGGGAACAAACTGGATCTTTGATATTTTTAGAAACTCAATTACACCCTTGAAGGACTTAAATGTGAAAGGTAATGTAAATTCAAAGTTAACTTTAATGAATATTGGAAAAAAATACATGAAAATTAAGTTTGAGGACTTAATTAAATTTTTAATAGGCTGATTTGATTTGATCATGGGTCTAATTAAAGGTTTAATTATGTCTATAAATTAATTTAGGCTAAAATTTAAAGAATTAATTAAGTGCAATGACTTAATTAGACTTTTAATTGGTTAAATTAATTTTATGAAGGACGTACTTGGTGAAAAAATAAGTTTGGAAGCCTAATTTGAACTTAATTGAGAAGATTAAAATTTTAAAGGACCAGATTTAATTTTTTTCAAACTTAATTGGATGAGATCAAAGGTGAAATTGCAAGAAAATCAAAGTTTAGAGGTCAATTAAGGTTCAAATGAAAGAAATTCATAACCAATAACCAAAGTGCAATAGCCACACAAGTTTAGAGACTGAAATCAATCAAAATCAAAAGTCAATTTGAAAGAAATTAAAACTTTGATGGTTTATAGGGGTCAAATTGAACAAATTAAAAAACAAAGACTACTTTGAAAAAGGCATCAGTCTTGAGGAATCTCAATTGATTTTCAGTAGAGGCCTAATTTTATAAAATTAATCAGTTTTGTCTTAGTTAAGGATGTTTAAACTTAAATTAAAACAACAGGGATCAAAATAAAATTTATAAAAATCCCAATTAGAAAACCCTAATTTTTAGGGTTTAAACTGTAAACCCCGGGAAAAATAAAGGTTGCTTAAATTGCAAACTAACTACATGATAAATAAAAGTAAAGAAATTCATGCATATGGTTAAAAAAAAACAGGAATTCAAAAATTTTTGAATATAAATTTCCGGGCGAAATAATTCGAGACATTATAAACAAACCCGGTAATGTTGAGGGTTGGATTTAATTGAAAAAAATAATACACTTAAAGAAAATGGAGCCTAAATGCAAATAAGAGAAATTATAGATTATAAATACTTCTCTCCTCACCAAAAATCTGCAGCCACCATAAGGAAAGAAAAGAGAGAGTTTTGTATCCTTTCTTGCAAAATCAAAAGAGAAACACCAAAATTTCAAGAACTTGTTCATGATTAAGGGTTTATAGATGGGATAAACACTTGTGGGCAAGGGATTAACAAGAAAATTGAACAAGAAGAGAAAAAGAAGGGTCGCCTGTCATTAGAGACGAAGGAGGGCCGACTGAAGGAGGGAGTTGAAAATCTTCAATTGGTTGAAGATCAAAACCTTAATTCATACCGGGTAAGGTATTCTAAACATGATCTTATAATTCATTTCAAATTCGATAATGAATTGATGTCTTAATGTTGAATTATAGATTAGGGTTCTTATACTTGAATTCAGAAAAAAAGTATTTGTTGTTAAAATTAAGTTAATTCATGTGCGGTATGTGATTAGGGGCGTGAAACCATGATAATTTACCTAGAAAATATAGTTTGTGAAAGTTATGTTTGAAGGGAAGGGGGTGACGAGTTTGAATGGACTTGTCTCCTGACTGTCAGTAAGATTTCAGATAGGAGGATGAGGGAATTAGGAATAGTTTCCCCACATGCATTGTAGTTTTGGATGTTAGCTAACTAAGAAAATTGGTCTTGCTCAATTTGGAGTTATAGAACTCCAGTTATGGGTTATCAACTGAGACTGGGTTATGACAGACCTTATAGGGCAGTAATTCTGATTTGTTGATAAGCAATTTTGACTATTTTAAAGGTAAAACTAGGTTCTCCTTCCTTCAAAGGATTTATAGCTTCATGTCTTAGCTTTTCAACGCAACCAACCTCGCTTGAAACAGAGTCCTAGAACTTCAGATATAGTTAAAAAAAAAGGGATCAGAGGTCGGAAAGCCACCTCTACAGATAGTAACACTTGAAAACAATAATAGTTCAATGTCTAGACAGTAACAGTTCAATGTCTAAACAGTAACGGTTCAAGACTAGATAGTAATGGTTCAAGACAGTAACAATCCAAGGTCTAGTCAGTAACAGTTGGATAGTAACAGTTCGAGGTTTAAATAGTAACAATTCAAAAATAAAGAAAGGAATGATAACTATGGTTGGATAAAGAATGACAACATTAATGGGTGTAATGAGAAAAACATAAAATATAAAAAAAGAAATGATTGAAAGAAAGACCTATTAATTGTTGATATGATTATTATAAAATATATCATTGAATGAGGAAAATTTATGAGATGAGCCTGTGATTGCAGGAGGGACTACCGGTATGCTGCAGCAACAGCAGCAGCAGGGGAGCACGAGTAAAGCTTCTACTGGAGGTAGGTGATCCGCACCTATACTTTCTAGTTAAATTCCATGATTTAATATATTACTGATGTGATATGTGAATTACTGAATGTTGGATATTATGGGAAAGGAGGAAACTTTGCGTAATGACGTCGATATTTAATAGTATTAAAGGTGAAATGATGTTGTGTGAATTGCCAAGTAATGAAATTATCACTGATAAAGGAAATATGAGAAGTGTGATATGAGGCATGGACTAACATGCATTTAATGTATGTTAAGATCCTAGGTAAGGGAATCGTCATGTTTTGACTACCATACATTTAGTGTATGCTAGGATCTTGGGTAAAGGGATCACCATGTATTAACTAGCATATATTTAGTGTATGTTAGGATCCCGGGTAAGGGGATCACCTTGCATCAACTCCTACGGGGTGATAAAGATACCAGTAAAATTGGTATCGGTAATGTGTTAAGCGGAAATAATCATGGTTGATCTTATGCATTCTTGAATGTAGGTTGATAATAGAAGAGGAAACAATTTTTAGTAGTTGAAGGAGAAAGAGTTCCAATGAAAACCAGAAAGGAGAAGTGAATAAAATATGAATGCATGTTTACCTTTTTAAATTGTTAGATATTTGTATTGCTATGTTATTATGATATTCATGTTTCAATAATATGTATTTTATTTCAGGACCATCGTATGCACGACAAGAGTAGATCCTAGCTTATGTTCACTTTTTGTAATCTAGGTTCTAGGAAGTATACCCTTGTATTTTGTAATATTACAACTTTTATATAACTTAATTTGTATAATTGATGTTTAAATTTGAATAGATGAATTTAATTATGTAGTCTGTATAACCATGTTCCATGTATGCATGTTTATATCTTTTATCCATCCATAATGATAATTGTTGTTCAATGTATATCATAAACATTGTGGTTGACATAAATGATGATGTTTGTGGGATTGAGACCCAGGATGATTGGGTTGAATTGAGTTAGGAGATGCGGGATATTAGAAGTATAAATAGGTCGTTTGTCGATAACTTGGGACCTCCCGATATAAGGGAGACTCTGCCAAAATTTTAGTAAAAATTTTGATAAATTTTAATATGAACACCATATGTGTGTGTGTGTGTGTGTGTGTGTGTGTGTGTGTGTGTGTGTGTGTGTGTGTGTGTGTGTGTGTGTGTGTGTGTTTATCAGTTAACATGAGATCGTTACTTTATCCCGGATATGAGGATATTACATAAGCAAATGACATGACACTCGTTTATAATAAAAGAATAAAGTGACACATCGTCTATCCTTATTTTGTAATTTTATTCGGCCAAGAAGGCTGATCGAGTTGGCACATTTAAACGAATAAACGTGACATCTCCGATCACCTAAAGGGCTCCAACCACCACCATTAGACAACAAAGATTCCCTTCTACAAGTTTTTGTCACCCTTGTTTGATGTTTGTGCCCCCAACTACCGTGTGGAAGCCATCAACTTCTTATCTCAAGGTAGCCTTGTTTGATTCAGTAAGCTTTGCAGTGTTGGACCCAACTTTGGATTGATGGTAGGAAAGCTACATGCCACCAAATCAAGCATGATTTAATCCTAGTTAAATAATAATACCCCCTTTACAAATTCTATGGTTTGTTTGGCTATAATGATCTCTCATTTGCCATGATTAATTCATGAAAAGTGCATCTCTAGCCAACAATTTTCGACCAAGTTTCATTTATGAGGTTCCTAACTTTTTATAGAAGTTTCAAGAGTTTGTTAAACATCTAGGGAGAGGGAGAATATAAAAAAAAAAGAAGAAGAATGGTCTCGTAACATATCAGAGGAAACAATCCCTCATGATCAAGTTTTAAAAAACTACCTTCAAACTTACAAATGGTTTCACAACCACCTGTTTTTTAGAGACTATAAAAGGAGAAGAAATCACAAAAAAAAAAGGATTATGGAGAAAATCTAAGAGAGAAAGCCACAAAAAAAAGAAGAAATATAAGAAATCAACCCAACAATAAAAAAGATAAGAAAATAGAGAGAGAATTAGAAGATATTGAGTAGAAGAAAGTCAGAAGTTGCTTGGAAATGACTATTTGAATATGCTAAAATCAAGCAAAAGAGGATAAAAATTAGTTGCGATCATCTTTTGAAGGTAAATTATTCAACTTAATGGAAGGGTACAACTCATTGAAAATACCTTTCCTCTCTGCATTTTAAGTTTTGATTCTTTCATTCAGATATTGTTCATGATATTTGTGATATGATTCAACTATGTTTTGGTTTGTGTTTGCATGTATTTTTAATTTGCTTTAAATACAAGTTTGTTATATGATTAATTGTTTTGTCGTTAATCGAATGTTATATGATATTTAATGGATGATTAATGAGAAGTTTTTTATGATTGAATACTTGTCTTTGATGTATAAAAAACATATTTTATAGTTTGATGATTATATGAAAAATGGGATATATATATATATATATAGAGAGAGAGAGAGAGAGAGCAATGTTTGGCCATTATGGTGTTTTTGTTCAGTTTTAAAAGTTTATATAGGTCATTTTGTTGTTGTTTTTGATGTTAAATTAGCTGTTAAATTGATAAGAAGAGTATAGGTGCATGTTTGTATGTTGATAGTAGATTATAGACTTTAATTCTTATACATCGTAATGTTTACATGTTTATTGTTTCTTTTGCAGGTTTAAACATATAGATATGAGTGTATATGACTTGTATGAATAAGTTTTATTTTGTTTCTAGGTTTCGATGCATTTTTATAGGTTTAAGCTTTATTGGGCATTTCTAGGTTTCTGAGTTGGTATTCGTTGGTTGAACATCCTTAGGTTTTTTTTATTTTCATGTTTTTTTGATCGATTGATGGTTTTTACACAAGCACACACAATTGTTAATCACTAATCTAGGGTCCTAATGGTTTAAAAACATTTAAATCATGTCATTTAATCTTTGGTTCTTTGTTTTTGTTCTTCAAAAAAATCAAATAATCAAGAAGATTGTTTGAATCAAATAATCAAGAAGATTGTTTGATTGTTGTCTTAATGGAACCTCAAAATATTGTTTGAATGATGTCTTTGCATTTGTCTTTGCCTTTAATTTTATGTTGTCTGGTCTAAAATTGAATCCATGCTTTCTAGGTTTCTTTATTATATTCTTTGTGTTCTTTATCAAATTCAACAAAAAAAAAACCTCATTTGATCTCCAAATTATCGTTTCTGTTTGTGGACTTTGTTGTTGGGCTTGGGCCTTTGGTCTAGAAAACTTAATCTACGTGGTTGGGCTGAGCCCATTTTCCATGAGGCTGTGTTTGGCGTGCTTTATTTTTATCAAAAGAAAAATACATTTTTTTTCCTTAAGGCATGTTTGTTAAACATGGTCTTAAGAAATTTTTAAAGCCTTTGATTTTTAGCTAAGAGCATGTTTAGCAAGCACATCTTACTAATTTTCCAGTAATGTTTATTTTGTTCTTTTTTTATGCTTTTGCCAACAGACCTCAAAAAATCTGAAAAAATTTAGGGACCATTTCAAAATTATTTATGGGTTCCTGACATGTTTTCTAACCATTTTATTTAATATTTGAGTTTGTAAACTTACACTATAAGATATTAATCTAGTATTAAATATACATGTTTTTTCTTTAAAATTTCAGAAAAATACAAAAAAAATTCCTTATTTGAAAAAAATACAAAAATATGTTTTTATTTGTATGCATACAGCTAAATTCTAAAATTTTCATGCATAGTTTATAAAAAAAAATACATTTTATCATACGTGGGAAAATACAAAAAAAAATCAATTAATGAGTATCACAACATGTTTGTGATTATCCATTATGATTTGGTAAAATTTTCAAAAATACCAAAAAAATAAATATATTTATTTAATTTTTATGATATGAATTTTACATAATTTTTTAGGTTTTAGAATAGTTAGGTTTAGCTTGAGAAGATAAGAATTTCCTTACTGAGAATGACTTTTTTTGAACCTTTAATCAGACCACTGAATAAAAACATGATCTTAGAAGAAAAAAAATCAATCAAAATTACAACTTACCATAGGTAGGGTGCTATAGGGGTGATATGTTTTTCTCATGCACAACTAGTCCATTTACTTAGACTCTCACAAACTATTAGGAGGTTTTCTAGTGACCATAATACTAAGTGGTGATTCCTGAACCATTTAAATCATATTTTTACAATTTATTCAAACACATCCAAAACCCCTTTAGATCTAGATGCTAGATCCACCATTTAATATTGTGGATGTCACGACAATAAAGAGAAGCCACATGGCCAGCCTTAAATTCGGTAGAAAACTTTTTCTTTGGTCTACCTTCTTTTATTTTTCTTTGTAGTTCTTTTATTTTTCCTTAAATTTTAGTTTTTAGGCTTGAGAGAAAGAGAGAGAAAGTTATATAAAAATAATGAAGGAGAGAGAAAGTTGATAAATGATCATGTTTTAGTAACGAAACTTATTATTTTTGGTATCAATGAGAGAGAAAATTGGATATATTCGCAAGACTTTAAAATAATTTAATGTGATCAATATCTTAACATAAATATTAACTTATTAGTTAACCAACGGGATAATAACTTTGCATAATTATATTAACTTATTAGTTAACCAACGGGATAATAACTTTGCATAATTATATGAATATGCTTACAATTAAAAGAGAATATATGCAAAACTTTAACAAGAATATAATAAAAGCAAGGAATAATAACTAAAGATTTAAGGACAATAAACATACTTGTTGATGAAATTTGGATGAATAAAAAGGAATTGGAAATGTTATTATCCAGGATTAAATCTTTTATTCTTAAATAATTTCTATGAAAAGCATCCTAAAATTCCAATAACACTATCTTGAAAGATTGCACTACCGATCAGGCAAATGTTGTAAATTCTATCCATGAAACAAGAACCTAAATGTTTAGAACAGACAGTAGGTAAGGAAAAAAAAACTGAAGAATCAAAAGGGAAATTTAAGCAAGCAAAGGATTGTAGGTAACAAAAAAGTCTGCGAAGATGCTCTATCAAAACAGCCCCCTCCAACCTCTATTTATACAAGATTTTTGGGACAAAAAATGATGCAGAAAATAATTATGTTAAATATAATTAATTCTTGCTATTTTAACTTTTTAATTATTAGCCATAAAATACAAATAAAAACATGACGTCTTTCATTTAAACCTAAAATGTTTATATAAAAATAAGTTCAAACAGTGGAAGGTAACTATTTAGGCAGGTTATTTCCTTAGTTGGCAAAAACTACTTTTTTTTAGGCAGTAAAATTATTTTACAACGAGTCAAGCTGAGTGTGTGTGGTTGAAGTTCAAAGTACATATAACTTAAGGTCTCTCCCTTGTAAAAGTTCTGGTTCTCTACATGCTCAATTTTAACTTACCATGGCACACACAAGAAAATCTTTAAATCTTTTAATGTGGTATTGAGATTTTGGGTTTGAAATATTTTTACCAATCAAGACTTTTTAAGATTAATTTTTAATTCATTCATAATTAATTTTAGATATGTTAATGTTTTGTATTAAAATATTTAAATTAAAGAATATTTTCAACAAATTCTTCACAAACCAAACATGAGTAGACCTCATATTTAATTTCATATCAAATATAATCATTAACCATGTTTTAATTTATTTATTTAGTAATTATTAGATAAGCACCAATTGTTACTATTAATATGATTAACTTAGAATTATGATTTAAAAATATAAAAAAAAAAACATAAAAAGTTTTAGATAATCACTAGCCAATTTACCAATAGGGTCGGATCAGAAGTTGTTTTAGAAAGTGCAAGCCCTATCAACTCATATTTTTATCTTAAAAAAAATCTTTTATTTTGAACCAAAAACTTGGTGCTTGTGATTAATCAAATAAATAAAGAAATATATATCTATGCAAATAAATTTAAAAAAGAGATGTTGATGTAAATCAATGACATAATTAAAAAGC
Source organism: Populus nigra (assembly GCF_951802175.1). Taxonomy (NCBI): domain Eukaryota; kingdom Viridiplantae; phylum Streptophyta; class Magnoliopsida; order Malpighiales; family Salicaceae; genus Populus; species Populus nigra. The sequence continues at coordinate 9,313,054 of NC_084856.1, read as the reverse complement.
TGAGAGATTGATGCAGATTAAGATACTAATCTCGTGTTGCGGGAAGTTATTCATATTTTTCTATTAAATCATTTGTAAATAATTTTTTTAAGTAATAATTTAAATTCTATCAAAATAAAAGAATCTGCTAGTATAATCCTTTTTTCTTATTATTGTAATTTTATAAGCTAAAAAATATAGTTTTTTTTTATATCAAATATACTTCATTTAATAAAAACCAAAGACAATTAGTATAAGTATTAAATAATGAGAAAAAAGCATTTCATTCATTAAAACATCCATATCCTATTAATGTGATTTCTTTTTTTGTAATTTGTTCATCAGAATATCAAGCAAAAAGTTTATCATAATCATAAAAGAAAAATTAAAAAATATATATAATTTTTTCATTATTATGCCTTGGAGGTAATAAAAATATATATGAATAATACATTTTGACTGCTTTTCTAGTTTTCAACCACTAGAATGGTGGTTGAAAAATCAAGCTAAGGTTTTTTCGTGATATGCATGATGTGGAATAGCGGAGCTATGATTAGTACTTAAAAGTGTATTTTTATCAAGGTTTTATATCATCATTTTGCACTTGAAGTATCAATAACTCCTTAACTAAAACATGTTTTATAATAACATATCTAATACTATAATATACCTTTAATTTATAGTAAATGTTCATCTTAAATGCAGGCCTATCACATAAATGAAAGAATTGATTGATGAGTTAAAGTACTGAAATTGAAAGGACAAAGAGATGGCCAAACGTAGAAAAGAGATGCTGGTGCAGTCCAAACTGGAACACTATTCGGTAATTGGGTCATATCTGGAGCTGTAGATCTTGGATTTAGGTCCATTTTATATGGATGGAAAGATAAGACATAGGCCTACAACTTTCATTTGGAGCCCAAGATTTAACAAGGCCGTTTTCAAGTCCAAATTGTAGCAACAACGAAGAAGTCCGAATCTATCCTGCAGCCCAGATACTGTTCAGTGTTCAGCCCATATCTCGAGTTCTAGAAGTTCAAATGATCTCAAATTTTTACCTTGGGAAGATGAGACAATTTCCTAGAACTTTTATGATTTAAGTTTGTTCAAATTATGACGTTATCAATGACGTTTTTGGCAGACAAGAAGATAAGAATTGTCACCAAGTCAAGATGTGGCCACCCACTCATCAATTAGTCAACAAAATCAATAGTTCCGAATTTTGGCCTATAAAAGGAGGCATTTGCCATGTATTTAGGCATCTTGGTGTTCAGATCAAAATCATGCTCTTGCTCTCTCTTTTGTAATACTTAAGTTTTATATTAATCTCTTGTTTATGCCTTTCATTTCCTTTTCTTTACTTAGTTAACTTCTTTCTCATTTATGTTCTTATCTTGTTTATTTATGTTTCTTTCTTTCATTATGTCTAGCTAAGTTAATTATGTCAAGGTGAAAATGGTACACTAATGGTGTAACAATAAGTATAATATAAACTTAACATGGACCTTAATGTTGGATACTAACATGCTTTATATTTGTTATCTTGTTCACTTTTAATACTTTGCTTGTTAAATGGTTAATCTAGATTTATGTTGTATAACACTTGGTACAACAAATACTTGGCACTTTCATAGCCCATACTGTATGGTATAACCGACACCTGAGCTATGAAAGGAACTTGATTTGTTGTTAACATAAGTTATAATCATGAATGTCTGACAACATTTACAAGTATTAGCATTATTCGAATAAGATAACTAATGTAATCATGATTGGAACCTCCTTTGTGTGTGGTTTCCAATTGAATAATAAGAGTTTATATTATACTTGTTTGAAGTTCCATTAGTGGATCCTCTAACCTTGACATCTGTTGTTATCATTGTTTAATCCTTACGTTATTATTCCATCTCAAAGTTCTCATCAACTTCTTCTTCATCATCTTTATTATTATCATTATTAATAGTATTATTGGTATTATTATTATTATTATTATTACTATTACTAGTATTACTACTACTACTACTACTACTACTATTATTGTTGTTGTTGTTACTATTGTTGTTATATTATTGTTGCTTATAATTTATACAAGTAACCTCCCTGTGGTTCGACCCCGGTCTTGCCGGGTTATTTATTACTTCGACACTCCTGCACTTGGGAAAAGACATCAATCTTTTGGTCGTGTCAAGCTACCTCCTGGAATTGAAGGGGTTTTGAGCTTAATCACACTACATTTAAATCCTAACACTTCGAATAAAAAATTAATTGTTATGGGATTTTTGATATTTTAATCAAACCTAATGGATAATTATAAACTGCTTATAATATTTATTTTGTATTTTTAAAACATACTAAAAAATTAATTTTGTTATTTTTAGAAAATATACATGAAAAACCTTTAGGATTTAATCGTATACACGAAAACAAAATATTTTTTTATGTTTTTAAAATGAGGGATTTTTTTTTTGGATTTTTTGAAATTTCAAACAAAATTCATTTATTTTTAGTATCTTAGAGTCCTGTATGTTCAATTGTTTTTTTTTTTTTTAAAAAGAAAATCTCTTACCCGTCGGGAGGACGTCTGGGTGTTAGCATCAGCTCTCGAGGAAACGGACATGTTAACAGATGAATATTAAGGCGAGGGATTGAAATGGGTCAACGAGACACTATAGCCCAAGGACCAAGTCTATGTGAAAGCCCATGAGAATAATATCATGGATGTGAGCTGAAAATTCATTGGGCTCCTAGAAACCTATTTTTTTGCTTTGCTGGGCTGTTAAACAATTCAATTGGCCTTTTTTTCATCCACCTATTAGGTTTTATTTTTAAAATATCATATTTTGGGTAATTTCTTCACCATTTGACCATTATCATTAACCAAAACTCCCTTTTAAAAAATTATTAAACCAAGATTGATCTTGTGTATGACTGTTGACAACTAAATTCTTTGTTTTTTTCCTTCTTCCTCGCAAGTGTGACGACTCTCAGCTTTTCTTTTCTCCCCTTTTTGCTCTTACCTTGCATAGTTTGGGAAGGCAGACTATTCGGGAGTAAAACACGCGTAACAGGCTTTGACTAATATTGAAATTCAGACAATAAACAAATAATACACTACTTTCATTTAATAAATCATGTAGTAATAGGACAGAGGATTGTAGAATAATTGACAAAATTCAGAGAAAATAGGTAACATTTATTTTCTAATTGTTGGCGGGCGGGCGCATAATTGATGGATCTTGGTTAAGGCAAAAGGCTAATTTTGGTTATGCACTTCTTTTTGGAAGCATGTTAATTGAAAGACATGAGGATCCATCACACTACTAGGCTGGGCCATGGGACTGAGAGTGGGGAATAGGAAAATTGGAAGTCGATGGAGTCGGAGTTATATTTTACAGTGTAATAGCGGTTGTTTTTTAAATAATTTATTTTTTATTTTTAAAAAATTATTTTTAATATCAGCACATCAAAACGATTCAAAACATACAAATTATATTAAATTCTAGCAAAACAAATTTAAATTTTTTAAAAACACGATTTGCATTGCATTCCCAAATAGTTTATTAGTTAGGTGAAGTTCAAGGAAAGACGATGATAATTAAGGTTACAACCATTTGTTTTTGTGTTTTAAGAATATTTTTAAAAATTTAAATTTTATTTTTAAATTATTTTAATGTATGGATGTTAAAAAAAGTTTAAAAAAATATATTATTTTAAAAAAAGTTAACTGTTAAAAAAGTAAAAAATAAAATTACAGTGAAAAGATAAAAAAGCTGCCAAAAAGCATGGAAGTGGAAATGAAGATCAGACGGAGCCACTCCTTTCCACCGTCTTGTCAACATCCTTGTACCCTCCTTTTCTTCTCCATTTCCCTCGCCATCACTCCTCCATTACTCAAAACAGTTGAGTAGACCCCCGCACTGGAACGGAAATCCCAGCGGTATTTTTGCTTGTTAACATCATTACAAGAAAATAAAATAACACTAGTCGGTGGAATAAAACAATTGAGGAAATGTTATGGTTGATGATATTAACTTGGAAATAGTGACTTCTAAAGAAATTATTTAAATGAGATGATATAAATTTCAAGAAAAATAAATAAATAAATATCCTTGAGAATCTTAAATCTCTTATTATGATTAATATTGGTATTATAAAAGATATTTTAATAAGATGAATTTAATAAATATCACCAATAATGATCCAACAAGTTATAATTTCTGAGTTACCATCATGTATATTTTCTGTCGGTGACTTTTTTTTAAGTATCACTTAATTTATCTTATAGGATTTTATTAATATTTTTATTAATATAGATGTTCGGATTAATTTACATGTACTTTAATTAATTTTACGGGTTTTAAAATTAACGATCATATAAATCTTTAATAACTCTTAAATTTATAAAACTTGAACTAATAATTTTTAAAAAATAAATTTAAAAATTAATTAATTGAGTTATTCTCTCGAGATTATTTTATAAGATAATTTTAAAGATACTAGTGAAGAAGCTTTTTTGTTTTTTTTGTCTTATAAGAACTCTTTTTTTATCTTTCTTTTCCTTTTTCTCTCCACTATCTCCTCATTATAATTGCTCATAGCATCCACGTCTTCGCTAGCCACACTCAATCCTTGGCTATAATAGCTCTCTACTTGGCTAGCTATACTAGAAAAATGAACAGTGCTTAGCATTCAATTGGCTTTCAGAAGATTGCGGGAAAAAAATTGTAATGGCATCTGGGTTTTGTATTTTGTTCTTGGCTTTAATTCTCCTACCAATCAACAATTAAACGATGATGATTCTGTACAAGAGTTCATCTGGATCTATGGTGCTAGCAGAGTTTAGCGTAACGATGACAAACGCAGTCGCGATTGCTCGATAAATATTGATTTAACAGTTCATGGGCTTGCTTTAGATGGAATCAAAGTCTTTACAAATAGCTAGGGAGGTGCAAATGTTTTTTGCATGATTCTACAACTTTTCATGGAATTTTAACAGCAAGTAGCCATTGTGGTTTGGTTAAAGAAGGTCACAAATGCTTTGATTTAATGAGAAGTCGATATTCAGTTCAGCTATAAATTGAGCATTACAGAGCCATGGTTGACTCTTGGGTCAAGCTGGGCTTCTAGAAAAGGCTTTTGCCATGATCAAATCAATGCCAACAAAACCTAGTAAGGGGTTTAGGCTTCACAAAAAGAGACTGTTATGGATAAGAAAGGTTGGCTATAGTGTGAGCTCGGTGAGAGAGAAACAAGGTTTCTAGGCATAATTCTTGAAGATTCAACAACCAGGTGAGTGTAGTCAGTGCTTGTTTGTTTTTATTGCTATCTTGCAAACACACTCGCTTGTGATTATTGTTCTCTCTTTTATACATCTTATTTCATTGTGAGATCCAGTCTGCTTTGCTCAATGAATTCAAGATGCATGCCACATATGATTGGCAGTGAGTTTCTCTTTGATTTTTCTATTTTGGCAAGCATGTTAAGAAGATTTGTAGGGACCTGGGCTAGCTAGCTAGTAATGTAGAATTTCATTGTGATCGTTTCTTGTAAGTTTAGAAACTGGGTTTTTCAATTATATAAAGTAACTGTTAGTATTTCTCGAGGATAAGATAGACTGAGCACCCGTTGAAGTGTGGATGATGCTTATCAAACTTTTTTTCCTTGTGGATTTAAGAGAAAAAATAAATAAAGTAGTTTCCCTTTAGTTTGCTTATCGGGGACTTCCTTTTTTCCAACCTTTAACTAGTCGTTATGGCTGGTTCCCCTGTAACACTATTTGTAAATCACAGAATAAAGGTTAAGCTACTACTTGCATAAAGTTTTAGGGTTGCTGCTATAAACCATATGGTAAAATATTATCAAACAATGAGTTGATTAGGTAGTGAGTTTAATTTGAAATCAGTGGCTGACAAAACACTGCAGTTGGTTTACATTTGAGCATCAGTCAATCCATGGCTTAGACTTCCTTCTCTTATATTTATGGGCTTGCTGAAATTTCTTTGATGTGACAGAAGCATGAGGGTTATCCATTAGGGTCAATGGTTGGTTCTGCATGTGATGTTGATGGATCTCCAATATTAGCACTCAACAGCTTTGCATTTCATATAAAGGTATGCACATCAAAGGATATAAGTTGTTTCTTCTAGGGTTTTCAGGTGAAAAATACTGGAAATTAAATGAAAAGGTAGATGTAGTTGTACACATTTCATTTTGGATTTATGTTTCTTCAAGACAAATTGGCCTTTGACTGGTGGAGTTCATAGCCCGCATGCACATTTTTCACTTAACGAACTCCGTCCAATTTAATGCATTTCAAGCCGTTCCATATATAGGAAGCCGTTGCAATACAACTGTTTAAGATAAATAATAAAAATTTTGTACATGTAGCATTTTATTCTCTCAATTTTATTCTCTACGCATTATCTCATTTAAGTATATTTGCTTGATTTTCCCATTTACAATTACTCAATCACTATGTCACTAATCTCATGTATGAAGGGTGACTTTAATACATAATTATCAAAAAAAAGTTATGATCTACTAGCTCAATACTCTAGTCAAGTTGTTATGTCATCCTAAGATCCATGTGAAAATCCACCATTGGCTAAAAAAATAAAATGATCTAACAACTTTAAGGATGAAGAACATATACATGGGATCCAATACGTGGAAATGAGCAAAAAGTAAGGTGAATTGGAAAAGAATTCATGACAAATACCATGAAGTTTGTATTCAATTATACATTAAGTTCTTAATCCATCATTGGTTGACCATTCAACTAACAGTGAATAAGTTTTGATTACGCTATGCTCAAATCAAAAATAAAAACCAAAGTGATTTCACTAATGAAGATAAAGTATTATTTATATAAAAATCATATATTTAAATTCATTTGATTTGTCAATTTTTTTAATAATGTATTCCAATATGTTTTAATATTAGGTCAATGAAGCAAAAATTACATATAAAAAAAAATCCAAAATCAACCATTTTTGTTTCATCATTGCTATGAAAGATTAAAGAACCAACCTAAATAATGGATGATTGAGAATTCAAAGAAGTCAAAAAATGTTAGAAATGCAACTCCCACAACTTCTTCTCCTCTTGCTCAAAACCCAATCAACTTAGGAAAGGATGTTATTAGACTTGGTGACATAGGTAGAAAGGTGATGAAGAAGCAAGATAAAAAAAAAAATACAATATGCAACATAAGTTCTCATATGGGGTCAATCTTAGAGGATTTAAAAGAATATAAAATAGAAATGTAACATAAGAATATATAATTTTTAAAAAGATCTCACTACCAGAAAATTGATAAATACAAACGGAAATACCGAGGGAATATTTCCGTTGGTAAATTTCCGAGGGATTTTACCGACGGAAATATTCCCTCGGTATATACCGAGGGAATTACCGTGGGAAAAAAAATAAAACAAAGCAAAAAAAAATGATGACGTGTCATTTTTACCAACAGAATTACCGATGGAATAAATTCCGTCGGTAAATTTGTTGGTAAACTGTGAACACTGTTCATCATGTCAATTACAAAGGGAATCATCGACGGAGTTTTCCGTCGGTATTTTCCAGAGAGCTCCAGAGCTGTTCACTTTCCACTTGCACTGTTAATTGTTGTTCTTTACGGACAAAATCACCTACGGATTGAAAAGTCGTCGATGATATTTGGCGGTTTTCTGAAAAATTTAATTAATTTAAAATTTTCATTTAAATATTACAGACGGAATCACCGACGGATTGAAAAGTCGTCGATGATATTTGGCGGTTTTCTGAAAAATTTAATTAATTTAAAATTTTCATTTAAATATTGCAGACAGAATCACCGACGGATTGAAAAATCATCTGTAATTTTTTGGCGGTTTCTGAAAAAATTTTACGAAATTGAAAATTTAAATTAAATATTACCGATGGAATAATTTAAAAAATATTAATATTTAATTATCCGTCGGTAAATCCGTCGGTAAACCGTCCCAATAAAAAGCCTGAATGCCCTTATTTCACAAGAGACAGACTCGTTCCTTATTATTATTCTTCTTCTTCTTGTTCTTCTACTTCTTCTTCTTCTTCTTCTTCTTCACTATATGTAAAAAACATCATTAAGGTATGTCTTCTTCTTCTTCTTCACTATATGTAAAAAACATCATTTCTTATTTATTTCTTTCTCTTCTTTTCTCTCCTCATCTCCTTCTCTTTTCCTCCATGCTTGGGTATGTCTTCTTCTTCTTTCTTCTTTTATCCTTTTAGTTTTTTTTTTTATTAATATGCTTAATGAAATTTTTTCTCTCTCCTTAGCTTCACTTGCAACTACATTAAGGTAAGATTTTTCTTTTTTCTTTTTTTTTCATGATTTTTTTCACTATATTTGTTTTTTATTTTATTTTTAATTGTTTTTGTTCTTAATAATTGTATAAATGTTGTTGTGAGATTTTTTTTCATATGAGATCAATTTTTAGTAGATTTATTTAAAGGATTTTTAAATTTTTAGCAATTGCAACTTCATTTTTTTCATATGAATTTTTTTAGTTGAATTTATTTTTTTATTTTATTTATTTGTTGCAAATTTGTTTGAATTGATTTTCTTATTCTTTTTTCCAAGCATTTTGAGTATATATTATACAGTGTTAATTTATGTTAATTTAATTATTTTATAATTTTATAAAATTAATTATTTAAAAATGTTTTTCAATAATTACTGACGGAATTACCAATGGAAATTCCATCATTCCGTCGGTAATTCCGTTGGTAATAAAAAAATTATTACCGAGGGATATACCGACGAACTAAAGCGGATAAATTTATTTTTTTATTACCAACGAATTTACCGACGAAAAAAAAATTACCGACGAAAGATTCACCGACGGAGCATTTTCATTGGTGATTCCATCGGTAATTAATTTACCGATGGAATATGTATCTTACGCCGATGGAAAAATTTTGTCGGTAAAATTGTTAAATCTTGTAGTGTCTTTTGGTTCACTACAAGATTTAACAATTTTCACTACAAGATTTCACAGTTTTACCGACGGACATATTCCGTCGGTATGTGATTAGCAGTTCGTCGATGATTTATTTATCGATGGATTCACCGACGGATTACGTCCATCGGCTTTTCTTTCGTCGATGATTCCCCATTCCGTCGCTATATCGGTTGGAAAAATAAAAAAACCATTTGCCGATGGTTTTACAGACAGAATTTGCGCGCCAAAAAAAAGTTTTCCATTTGAAATATACCGACGAATTTTATTCCGTCGGTGATATCGTGATTTACCTACGGATACGTACCATCGATACATTTGTCGGTGAGTGTTTGAGATACCGACATAATATACCCATCTGTAAATTCATCGGTAAGTGTGGCAGCTATTGTCAAATGCCGACAGATTAAGTCTTTCGGTGAATGTTTGAAATACCGACCGAATATATTTGTCTGTAAATGCGTCGGTGAATGCTACTGTCAAATACCGATGAATTCATTCCGTCGGTAAAACCCTTTGTAATAGTTTTTTCTAAATTTGTTCTTAAATAATTATTTAGAATATATAATATAAAATTATATAAATTAATGGTAATAAAAACCAATTATGCAAATAAAATTTATATTAAACATCAAAAACAAAAAATCAAAGTTAAATAATATTCATTACAAACTAAATGTGTTTCAAAAAAAATATTAAATGAAATTTTAAAGGTAAATAATGTTTATTACAAACTAATATAAAGGTGGAGCTGGAGGAGGAGGAGATCCTGGAGGAGGAGGTTGGTGGTTATACGGCCAAAAAGGATTAGGCGCACATGTTCCACTCTGTGTTGCCATGTTCATGACCATTTCGCGAAGCTGTTCATAAGCCGCTTTTTGTTGTGCAGACTCCGCTCTTTGTTCTGCATGAAACGCTTTGAGTTGCGCGTACTCCGCTGATAGGTGGTCATATTTTTCGGTGAGTTGAGTCGTGTGTTGCTGCAAGGCCACGAACTCCTTAGATTGGGAGCTCGATATTGATTGGGAGCTCCTAACAGTTGAAACACTACGAGTCGATCGCAAGTTGTCGGCCGTAGTGTTGGAAAGCCCGTAAACCCGATTTTTATCGGGTCCACCTGACAATCCAATCTCCATTCACAAATCCAGATCAAATTCCGAATGGGTCAAAGTATCGTCTCCGTATCTCTCCCTCAACCGATTATTATAGGTCTCCTGAAAAAAAAAATCATCATATTCAATTCAATAAATATAATAACTTACAAAATAAAATGGTTGAACAAACATACCACAAAATGTTGAGCACGATTGTCAACGAATTGTTACGTCCCTTTTTGGCGGTCTTGACTCCGCACGTGCATCTCCACAAACAGCTCCATCGGGCTCGGCTCACGTTCAAGAGACGTAGCTTATAATGAAAAAAGATATATTAACAACAACTTAATTTGACGATATATTTCATTTAAATTAATCTTACCATCCGTTTCGCATGTGCAACAAACGGAACGGAGTTGCCAGTGTGCGTTGTCACCGAGCCATGAATTGACCGATTCCGGTTACCAGCACCGGACTGTGAGCATTGTGTGAACCACTCAGACGTCATGTGCTCAAGATAGTGCGGCTATATATTTTCCGGGATGTATATCGGTTTGAAATCCCTTAAAACCGCAACATCGTTCCAGCCATGGAAACCCCTATCCCTCGCAGTTTTTTTTGCTCTTTTTTGTGCTTCATACAAAAAATCACGCAACCTACTTCACGCAACCAAAAATTACATTTTGAAACATAAATTTTTGTCTAAAAAAAATCTTATATTGTTTTCGATCTTACCTAGTTACCGCGTGATTTTCCCACACTCTCCTCACAACAGTGTTATGCTCACTGTCCTAGCAGAATTTGTGCTGTGTATAAATAAACAAGTTTAAATAAAAATAATAATTTATTTACAATTATATTAATAATTTATTAAAAATAAGCTGCAAAATTATAAATTAACACCAACTTGAAATCTGTCAAACCATACATTGATTTGAGGCATCCATTCAGGATGCTTGGATATCTGACTTCATTGAAACAATGGAATCTCCATCGACGATTTAAACGCCGATGATATTACTCGAGCGGCCTCAATGTTTGTGAACCTGAAAATAAAGGACATAAATTAAATAGTGATTACTTCATAAATTATATTGTAATTTTTTTTAAAAAAAAATAAAACCTTAACAAACTTACATTGAAAGGTCGTCCTTCCACTGTGCCTCGTACTTGCGGGTAAATTGATTCTGTTGCGAAGGCACCCTGCCTCTGCGTTGTGAAGTAGCGCTAGAAGAGGCAGCATCAGTTGACGGCGCAGATGGTGTAGGTGCGTCTTTTTAAGAGGCACCTAAGGAAATATCATCATCGCTGCTAGACGAACTAGCTGCGATCGTACGTGAGAGACCAGCTCTGGTTTTCATTCTACGCATCTACATAATTTTATACAAATAATTATATAATTAAATTTCAATGTTAAAAAAAAATTCAACAGCACCTCCCCTATACTGGATACTACCCAAATCCACAAACTTGCACATATTAACAAAAACCACAACCAATTGACCCAATCTATACTAATTATTCCAACATATTCAATTACTAATCCTAAGGTAAATTCAACATTAAGAATTACAATTCAACAAATTATTCAATAATTATGCCGATACAACAATAAAATATATTCAATAAAAAAAATTGTAGAATAACAATTAAAATTAATTAAAAAAATTAAACATAAATCATGCAGTAATAGAGTAAAATTAACAATTATTCCAAAATATTCAATTACTAATACTAAGTTAAATTCAACATTAACAATTACAATTCAAAAAATTATTCAATAATTATGCCAATACAATAAAACAATAAATTAAAAAAAAAAACTCTAGAATAACAATCAAAATAAATAGAAAAAATTAAACACAAATCATGCAATAATAGAGTAAAATTAATAATTATTTCAACATATTCAATTACTAATTCTAAGGTAAATTCAATATGAACAATAAATATTCAACAAATTAACTAATAAGAATTATGTCAATACAACAATAAAAAATATTCAATAAATTCAAAAAAAAAACTATAGACTTTAGGAATAAAATATGCTTACTTTAATAATGTGTTGAATTCAATACTTTATCTACATTACAAAAAATACACCAAAACAAAAAACATAGCAAAAAAAAAACCCTTAAAGTAAAATGAAATAGAAGAAACACATACTTTTTAAACTGATGAAGATTCACAAGATAACTTACTAGAGATTCCAGGTGAAAACTTTGAAGAACAGAGAGGAAAAGAATCAAAATTTAAGGTGAAAAACTGAGGAGAAAAAAAATGAACTGAAGGGGCGGTCGCTGGAACTTATATGGCAGTTTTACCGACGGATTCACCAATTGATATAAAATTAATTATTATTTTAATTTATTCCATCGGTAAAGTGTCAAAAAGCCGTCGGTATTTTTTGAATTTCGCACCAAAATTTTTAATGACCCTCCATATTTTTCGTGGTCCGTCGGTAATTTCGTCAAAAATATGACGGGTTAGAGATGCATTTAATGCATACCCCTTTGGAATTCGCACAGTCCGTCAGTAATTTGGTCGGTAATATTGACTCACCGACAACTTACCGACGGATATATATCTGTCAGTATGGACGTCGGTAATTGTGGCATTAGAAGTAATTATTTCCTGAACTCTCTGTGAAATGTCGACGGACTTGTTACGTCGGTATGGGCGTCGGTGATTATGGCATTTCAAGTAATTATTTTTGAACTCTCTGTGAAAAGCCAACGGACTTAATCCGTCGGTATGAACGTCGGTGATTGTGGCATTTCAAGTAATTATTTTCTGAATTCGCTGTGAAATGCCGACGGATATGTATCCGTCGGTATGGACGTTGGTGATTGTGGCATTTCAAGTAATTATTTCGTGTTACAAAATATATCATCCATGATCTATAATTATTTCAAGTAATAAATATTTTGTGTTACAAAATATATCATCCATAATCTAAATTACATGAAAAAAAGGTTTTACACAGGGCTTCATTTTGGTAGTTAGTCTGAATTTTCTTCTTCTTCGTCATTAATTGAATTGTCATCACCTTCATCGCAATCTTCAATATGGATATCATCTTCTTCATCGACATTTGTTTGTCCGCTAGAGTTCAAAAAAAAATTCAACTCATCTACGTCAACATCAACAACACTATCATCGAAAACACGCAAATTTGAATTTTCTTCCAATTCAATCGAAGAAGCAACTCGATATGGTTCAACCAACTCACTAACTTGAAAGACTTCATCTCGCACACTTTGTGTCTTTGTTCTCATCCTGAAAAACCTCGACACGACCCTGGGGTTTCGTTTTTAAAACGGACAACCAATCCACTCTTGATCAATCCTTTCTAAATGAAGGGGTGTATGTGTAATAAACTTGTTGACATTGCTTTGTAAAAACAAAGACATCGTTTATGTTGTGGAGTCTAGCTTTTGAGTTGATTTCGACTAGACCATAGTGCGGATCAACTCTGATTCCTCTATCAGTCGTGTCATACCAATAGTATTTGAATAAAAACACTCTATTCTACTCACTATAATATTGTAGTTCGACGACCTCTTCTAATCTACCATAGTAGTCAACTTCTAACTCACTACTAGTGGATCCCTTAACACAAACACCGTTGTTGTATGTCTTTCTTCCTTGCTCGTATTCTTCAATATGAAAAACATATCCATTGATAAAATACCCGTTGTAGCACTTACATTTTCTTTTAAGCCCTAGGCTTAGTGAAGACAATGACTTAGGAGCACTCCTTCCCATTTGATAAACCTTGTATGTAATGTACATCAATAAACAGTAAATGAATGAGAATCTCGTAATGACATGCATACGTACAGTAATTTTGCAAGTTAGAATGAGTTTGTGATAGTGCTTACATGTGTTCTGAACCACGTGGCAAATTGTTCATCTTGTAATTGAAAGATCTGGGATTCGGTCACCTGTGAGTTATTAGAGAGTAAATATTATCGATGTTGCCTGCAAGTGATAGTGAGTGTATGATATTATAATATATAATTAACAGTATATTACTAACAAAGTTAATTTAATTAGTATTACACATATATAAACTTACTGAATAAAAGGTCTTAGCTCATCACATTTAAATAGAACATAGTTGTATGCTTGTTTGAACTCTATTTCCGACAAATATCTTTCTCTTACGGCATTTTTAGGTGTGGGTCATCTAGTATTGGAGAATATTGACAAGTTCCCACTAGAAGGCACTTCACCGCCATCATCGTGTCGTGGAACGCGATTGATTCTCGTTCTCAAATGAGGTTCGAAATAGTACAAGATAAATATTGAGATCTCCTCAACAATATAGGCCTCACATATCGAAGCCTCAACATACGCCTTATTCTTAACCTTTTTCTTGAGATTAAAGAAGTACCTGCATTGAATTAATCAAGTATTTTCAATTAAGAAAAAAAAATACTTTTATATATGAATTACATTGCAACTGTAATATCTAACCGTTCGAATGGGTACATCCATCTATATTGGACCGGTCCTCCAGCTTTTATCTCGAACGGTAGATGTATAGGGAGATGCTCCAATGAGTCAAAAAATAATGGAGGGAATATCATCTCAAGTTTGCATAGTGTCTCGACGATATTCGTTTGAAGCCTCTCAATGTGCTCAACACTCAACTTGTTGGAGCATGTATCTCTGAAGAAATGGCAGATTGGACATTGACTGACATTACCTTGATTCATTCTCATTGCATCCATAACCATATTTCTGTAAGGATTAACGTTGTCATTTGCCACTTCATGCACATTGCTAGCATTAGAAGTAGACCCAACCACCGTTTCTCCCATTCTCCTCTTACTAATAAATACTTCTCCATGTGCATACAACCACTGGTAATTCTCCATAAACCCTTTATGTAAAAGATGCATCATTATAACATCTTGATGCAGATATTTTTTATTTTGACACTTCCTGCATGGACACCTAATACCACCTCCAGTAAAATTTCTGGGAATAGATGTTGCGAAATTAATAAAACCCTGAACCCCGTTACAATAATTAATCCTCCGCAATCCTTGGGGTGAATCTCGATACATCCATGAACGATCATCCATGACTTATAACGAACCTTTATAAAATTATGATGACATCATGTATTAATTAACTAAGTTAGGTAAATAAACTTGCAAAAATATTACTTTACCTCGAGATTATCCAACAACTCAATCACAACTTCTCATAAATATTAAATATTCATTATCATTTATCAACGTCCATACAAATTAAAATATATAAATTTACGGAAATTACCACTCCGCAATACCATTGATAAAACTTTAAACGGACTCATTAAGCAAGCTATTAATTATTTCAAAACAGAACATGTAATTCAGTAGTTTCATAAATTTTTAACAATTTACAAACAAATACAATCTTACAAAATCTAAAACAAACCATAACAGGTATAGAATTATACATTCATATACTACAAGTTTGTTTGAGAAATAACAATAAAACATGTACATCTACTAACAAAATACATATACTAAAAAAACAATACAATTGACATTTAATTAAATGTTAAAATTTAAAAAGATAGAATTACTTACAAAAATTGATAAAATCCGTCGGTAAATCAGAACACGGATGTCGTGACCACAAAACTTCAAAAAATATAACTCGTTATGCTGAGATGAAGGAGATTTTTGTTTGGGAGGAGGGGGGGGCTGGTTGTTTGCAGATGGGGAGAGTTGGGATTAGGAAGAAGAGGGAGAAATAAGGGAGGAGAGGGTCGGCAGAGAGGACATATATTAACTTTTTCCGACGGTTTCACTGACGGATTTTCCATCTGTGATGTCGTCGGTGATTCTGACGGAAAAATCGACACATCACCGTACGAATCTACCATTTTGAATCCCTCGGTGATTCCGTCGGCATTTTAAACGACGAACCGGTCAGGTCACTGTACGGGCTGTCGTTTTGAATCCGTTAGTAAAAATAACCCCACCAAAACCTCCACGTTAGCTACCCGACTTTTTTTTTTAATTTGGAAAATTTTTCATCTGTAATTCAGTGGTAACTACCGACGCACACTGTCCGTCGGTAGTTACCAACTGAATTATGGACGGAAAATAGTTCGTTGATAATTTCGACCTCAAATTTACCGACAGAAATATTATGTCGGTAAATCCGTTGCTATTTAGCGAATTTCTGGTAGTGTTTACTGACAGAATTTTTCCGTTGGCGTAAGACACATATTCCGTCAGTAATTAATTTACCAATGAAATCACCGATGGAAATTCTCCGTCGGTGAATCTTTCGTCTGTAATTTTTTTTCTGTCGGTAATTATTTAAAAACATTTTAAAAAAATTCATTTAAAAAAAAATTAAACTAACATAAATCAACACTCTATAATATATACTCAAATTGCTTGGAAAAAAGAATAAAAAAATCAACTCAAACAAATTTGCAACAAATAAATAAAATGAAAAAATAAATTAAATTAAAAATTGATCTCATATAAAAAAAAATCTCACAACAACATTTATACAATTATTAAGAGCAAAACAATTAAAAATAAAATAAAAAAATACTGTGAAAAAAATCATGAAAAAAGAAGAAAAAAGAAAAAGCTTACCTTAATGTAGTTGTTAGTGAAGCTAAGGAGAGAGAGAAAATTCGTAAAGCATATTAATTAAAACAAAACTAAAAGGGTAAAAGAAGAAAGAAGAAGAAGACACACCCGAGCATGGAGGAAAAGAGGAGATGAGAAGAGAAACAAAGAGAAAGAAATAGATATTGATGTTTTTTACATATAGTGAAGAAGAAGAAGAAGAAGAAGAATAAGAAATGAGTCTGTCTCTTGTGAAATAAGGGGATTTGGGCTTTTTATTGGGGCACGTTAGCGACGGATTTACCGACGGATAATTGAATACTAATAATTTTTAAGTATTATGTCGGTAATTCCATCAGTAATATTTAATTTAAATTTTCAATTTTGTAAAAGTTTTCAGAAACCGCCAACAATTACCGATGATTTTTCAATCCGCCGGTGATTCCGTCTGTAATATTTAAATGAAAATTTTAAATTAATTGAATTTTTTCAGAAAATCGCCAAATAACACCGGCGACTTTTCAATCCGTCAATGATTTTGTCTGTAAAGAACAACAATTAACAGTGCATTTGAAAAGTGAACAATTCTGAATCTCTTTGGAAAATACCGAAGGAAAATTCCATCGATGATTCTCTTTGTAATTGACATAATAAACAGTGTTCACAGTTTACCAATGAATTTACTGACGGATTTTACCGACAGAATAAATTTCGTCGGTAATTCCGTTGGTAAAAATGGCACGTCATCATTTTTTTTTGCTTTGTTTTAATTTTTTTTCCCCACGGTAATTCCCTCAGTATATACCGAGGGAATATTTCTAACGGTAAAATCCCTTGAAAATTTACCAACGAAAATATTCCCTCGGTATTTCCGTTTGTATTTATTGATTTTCTGGTAGTGGTTTACCAAAAAAGAAAGCAAAGGAAAAACATGAAAAGAAAAGAATAGAATGAGACAGGATTATTATTATACAAGAAGAATTTTTATTGAAACAACAACATAAAGAAAAAAGAGAATAATATTGATAGATATGACAATCATACATTGCTTTTTGGTTGAATATTATGAGATGCGTCAAACAAAAATATTAGCTAAACTATGTAATAGTGATTTTAAATAGTATGCATAGTTTAAATTTTCATTATTTCTTTGAGTGTATGCATTTTATTTTTATTATTTTTAATTTCTACTATAATAAAAGAATTAATTTTAAAAGTGTTATTAAATAATTAGAAATTTTATTATCATAATTTGAAAGTAATCAACAACATAAAATAACATACACTTGAATATTTATCTCACATATAATTTGAATAATAATAAAATATTAATGACTTTATTTTAGAGAGCATGAGTACTATCATACTAGAGAGTTGGCTAAAATAATTTTGTAGCTACTTTAGCTAAAATTTAGCTACAAAATAAGGAGTATGGATTTGGATACTCTCACTTGCATTTGGATAGATAGTGTGGCTCATTTCATTTCTTGTTGGTGATTATTTTTGAAGTTGTTGAATTCATTTTGTCGAGATCTTTCTAATAATACTAGTGGTCATATCGAAACTTTAATGTATATCTAAGAGCTATTTTTTTATTTATTTTTTTTCTTTTTTATTTTCCTTGAAATTTATGCTATCTCTTTTTAAAAATTTCTTTAGAAGTTGCTATTTTCAATGGTGATTTTTTATAAAATTATTATTTCTAATCGCGACATATATCAATCTATAGAGGATGCTTATTCTCAAACTCAACCTTATTACAGTGCCACTTGGTTGGATTTGAGATGTCCATGTTCGAACCTAACTTTTGAGTTTACTAGTGCTCACTAATTTATTGTATGGCTAATACTTAGTATTTAATGTTAACATGATAATCTTATCTTTATAAGGCCCACAGAATAATATTAAAGCATACTTGTATCAAGAGCTTGACCCACCTACCCATATCAAGTCATTCTTAATAATGTAACTACTAATTAAAAGTTATTATCTCAAATCACTATCCCCAAAATAGACTATGCATTATATTCTCACCTTTTTTCTTTTACTCCATATAAGTTGATGTGATTCTTGAGTGTAATTTATCACGTGTATGAATCATTAAGTAAAGAGAGATTTCATTAACACACATACAAATACGCAAAAACATTCTCCTCTTCCACACCTCTTGTATTATATCTTTATTTATTATATTTGTAACATACAATATATAACCTTTAAGGTTATATTCCTTTTATATTCTTATTGACTAAAGTATCGAAGGGTCTCATATACTATACATGGGTATTATTTTATAAGAGTCCATGGATAACTAACCTAACTCTTCTTCTTTAACCCTTCGAAACCCAATAATTAGTTGTGAAAAGTTTTAAAATCTCTTGAAGTTCACTTTAAACTTCATTAGTGATGGTGTTTGTGAAAAATTAAACAAAAACCATATCATCCCTTTCTCTTTTTACTTACCTTCTAGTTCTTTTCATGACTGAGAACCTAAAAATAATAAGATGTGAGAGGGTTATAGATCTTTCTACAGGCACTTTATCAGCTTTTTCGGATCTCCAACAACTTACCTTATAGGTGAGGATTTTCATTGAGGATTTTCTAGCTACACAAAAGTAGCTGAGGGTCTTTCCTCTTCCTATATATATAAAACATGTCAAAATGGCATATAAGAGAGTAAAAAATGATGATCACTCTCAAAGTCACCCATATCCACTCTCCAAAAAAACATTTGTTACCTTCTTTTAACACTCCTTATAAGATTATGAAACTCTCTAAAATAAGCCAACCAATTTATCATTAAAGATCATTTGCTTTTTTTTTCCTCGTGTAGTTAAGATGAATAAGAAATCATTGTAAGAAAAAGATTTTGGAACATTAATGAATCTTTGCCAAACTTAGAAATTATATTGCAGCCCATTAAAAATCCTTATAAAACTAGGAAATTCTCAAATAAGCTTCCACATCTTTGTAGGAAAAAGATCATTACCAAATAAGAAGTTCTAAGTCAAAAAGAAGTAAAGAACAAAACTTGTACAACTTGTTCTGACCTATATTGCAATGTCTTCTCGAACTCCGATTGACCTAACATATTATCCCAACATAGAATAACATTCAAGGAAACTCTAAGTAAATTTTTAGCTTAATCCAACTTTTGTATTCAGAATTATGATTGTTGTCATAAAACTAGATAGTAGGCATAATTATGCTAAAATTCAACTTTCTTTGTTCAACCCTTTCTTGGATCATATCATTGGATGTCATTGCTTGAATTTAAATAATAATTTTATTTGCATCCACCAACCCTCTGTATAAATTATACTTAGAATTTAATGCTAGTGTGACCTCCTTACCATCATGGGATCTATAGAATGATAATAAGGCATTCTCTTGCTTGGAGCCTAACTCACCTATCCATATCATTTTACACTGAATATTGTAATTTTTTATTGTTATGACCTATTATCTTACATAATTATACATAAAATAGACTACATAATCTATTCTAATTATTTCCATCTACTTCATGTAAATTAACGTGTTTATTTGGTACATAAACACTTGCAAATCACTAGGTAAAAAAAAAAATCTTATTGACACTTACAAACACACAAAAACATTCTCATATTCCACAACAACTATTTTTACCATCTTTATTTACTATCTCTGCAACATACAACATAAATTCTTTTAAGGCTACATTCATTTTACAATTTTACAAACTTAAATATTATAGAGTTTTTTTTACTACACAAGAGAAGTTAGAATTCAAATATACATACAAACACCAAAGCATCATTAACTTTTATATTATTTTATTTTATGATATTTTGATGTAAATAAAAAAGAAAGCATTTGTTACCGTGTTTTTCTTTTAAATTTTTTTAGTATATTGAAGTTCAATCACAAGCTCACATGATGATTTTAGGGACTCAGATTATATATTTGCACTTATGAACCTAGCTAACTATCACATAAAAACCTAAATATCTAGAAAATATTCTTAATTAATTTAAAATTTTAGTAAATTAATATAATTATATATTTTAAATGAAATAATGTTTTTTTAAAATAAATTAAAATTAAAGGAAAAAACAAAAACAGGCCAAGAATGCAAGTCCAACTTGAATTAAAAAGCCTAGATGCAATTGGGTCTAAAAGCCCATGCCAACACCTGATTTGTTCTTTTTTCTCAAGAGTGGACGATGCATCATCCATTTCTTTTTTCTTTTTTTTTCTTTTTTCTTAAGATAGGCAACAGAACACTTGCAATGGCAGGTGACCTATCACCCACCAGCTGCTACATAGAATCTGACCACCACTATGTTGACTAAAAAAACAAACGTGGGGATTTGGCCTAAAAATCTATTTTCCCACTCATTTTCACTTATAAACACCATAAAAACTTTCATAAACTATTTACCAACCCTCAAATACCTCAAAGTTACTAAAAATAAATAGGCAAATAAAAAAAATTAAACCAACATTGATTCACTTTTCTTGCGATGTTTATAATGAAAAAACACTTTTATTGAACTCTTCTAGTCAAATGAAACCTATTAATACAAAGGTTATCCTTTTTGGTGGGTGGATTTTGGCCAAAAAACAAATTTCTCTCTCTTCTATTGTATTTCGATTACTTTCTTTTTTATCTCTTAAATCTAGAGACTAAAAAATAAACAAGAAGAACTTTTAGACCCAAATAAAAATTTTAAAAACTTTGAAATTGGTCATGCATTTTCTAAATAATGAACAAGAAAAGCAAACCAAACAAATTGGCTAAGTATTTTCTTCGTGTTTTTCTTTGTGGTTCTCTCACTTTAATTTTATCTTTCTACTACAACTTAAAACTTTATCTTATGGAATTAGACCACAAAAGCATTAAATCAAAACGTAAAAAAAATGCTCGATGATGAAATTTTTTTTAAAAAAAAAAAGATAACAAAAACAAATTGAAGAAAGATGCTTCACTTTATATAAAAAAAAAAATCACCATATTAAACCCTAGATGTTTTAGTATACTGTATAATTATGGGTTGGTCTTTAAAGTTAATATTGTTGGGCGTGGGACCTAGAACACTGAAGTGAAACCAGTAAAATGGTTGGGGACTCATTCTAGAGAGAATTAGATTGCTTATTGTGCTCATTGCAAGTTAGGCCAATTTTTTTATAGCAAAAAATATTCAAAGTCACGAGGAACTCTTTGGCATTGTCATTAAACTCATCTCAGGAGGCTAAACTTGAAACCTTCAGACCAACTCCTTACCTGTCCAGGGCTTCAAAGTGTCTGGTCATATTTTTTTTCCCTATAATTGATTACCAATGACAGTATTTTGAGATTTATAAATCAAATAGTTAAACATGAGCACAACAATGTTTTTTCAAGGTAAAAGTATATTTTTATTTTCCTATTGTGTTCGACTAAGCTGCAATTAAGGCCTTTTAAGCCATTTTGTTTCTTTCTTTTCTCATATCGTAGTCTCTCCCCAACTAGACCTTTCTTGGGCTAAGTCGAGATAAATTCAGGATCGAATCGAAGAGTTATCAAATAATCATGGATAAAATTGAACCAAGAGGGAAAAAAAGTATAAGAGTTATTAGAGAATTAGAGTCTAAATTAAAGAGATATTAGAGAATCATGGACTAAAATGAATAAAAGAGAAAGTGTTTATCACATGTAATACATGTGATAGCATGTGAGGAAGGCCATTGCATTTTGGCGAAGCATGCAGCGTCCTCTAAGCTCCAATGACTGTCATTGTCAGTTTCATTGGAATCATTTCGGTATGGTCTTCCATTATTACAACGCGTGGTAGAAGGAGTCACTTCATCAGCTTTTTTTTTCCCTCTTCTTTTTTTTCCATCTTTCTTCTTTTTCTTCACCTCGATTTCCATGCCTGATCTATTAAAAATAATCAAGAGAGCTTCCAAGGACAACCATTCTTGGTGTCGTTAGCATCATTTCGACGAGGTCTCCATCCACAATGGTGTGTGGTGGAAGGAGTGGCTCCAACAACCTATTTTTTCTCCTCTTTCTTCACCTCGATTTCTACACATGATCTATTAAAAATATCATAGAGCGTTCTATTTTTTTAATACAAACTTTGATTCTTATTCATTTAATTTTTATTTTTAACAATAATTATAGTTTAATTTTGAAATATTGATATTCAATAAACAATGGAACGGTGTCCAAAACTATGAACATGCTAGGAAATGTAAGATGAAAGAAATTTCTAAAAAAGAAAAAAAAAAGGTTAAAATATGACAAAAGATGGTTAAATTGGAAAATCAAAACTTCAATAACAAAAAGAAAAGAAAATAACGAGAATGCCACATAAAAATAAAATAAAATAATGATAAATTTACAAAAGTAGCCATATGGTGATTTCATGTTCAAAAACACCTTTTTGTTTTTGTTTTTTTTTTTGGGTTAACTGTGGCTATTCGGGCCAACTTAAATGCACCTCGATTCATCCTTTAAGGTCCTAAAGTTAAAGATCATGTAAGTTTCTAATGAACCTGAGGTTTGTGGCACTTGAATTGATAATTTCTAGAAAACAAATCCAGAATATGATGAATTGAACTATACCTCAGGGTTCTTTTGTTTTAGTGTTTTTTCTTTAGATTAACGTGAGTATCCAGACCAATTTGTGTGTATCTCGACTAATCTTACGGGCGCTGAAGTTAACGATTATGTAATCCTCCAATAGTTCTAAAATTTATAGGACTCAAACTGATAATTTATAAAAAATAAATTTAGGATATAACCAAGTATGCCTTTTTTTTTAATATTTTTGAAAAAGAGAGAGATGATTGTTTCCCACTAGCTGACAAGGAGTGGTAAGGCAGGAGTACGGGGTCAGCGTGTCACGTCAGATATACTTTATTGGGATTGGTTTTGGATGTTAACAATCACATGACGCTGTAACTCTCTCCCTTGGCGGCGGCGGCGGCGGCGGTGGTCGTCCAGCGGTTCCAATTATACAAAAATAGATATAATATATAGTTTCGTGCATTAGATTATCACTACCTTAAGGTAATGTACGTAGTGAATCTTTCCTCCTTTTAACTATTGTTTTTCTCTTTGTACTCTTCCCTCCTCAAGTCCCAAGGTGTAGCTCCCTCCCAGTAAAGTAAACCCTCCAATCACATCCAGATCATTGCCCTCTCTTCATGTATTTATTTTCCTATTCATTTATCCAGAGCCCGAATTAATATTTCCAGCCATGATCTCAACTTAGTAATTATCGATTAGATTTAATAGAAGCATAAATGTCGGGGATGGGGTCCCATAATGTCGGGGATGGGGGCACGTAGGCAGCTACAATTAATACCGACAGCTTAAATTTTTCCAGGTGTAAATCCGTGTCCTAAGATTGAAGGTGCCCCTCTCCAGTCTCATCTCCATCTCCTCCTGTCATAGTGTTGTGTTGAAGCAGCGCTCTCTTGTTTTCTGCAGCCAAACTACAAGCCTTGCCAGTTGCCATGTCTATTCTTGATTTGACTTTTGGCGTGGGTACTATGATGTTACTCTTCTTTTTTTTTAAGCTAACCTATCTAAAAATAAAAATAAAAAGTTAATTTTAAAAAATATAACCTAAAAAAAATCAATCAAATCCAAGCAAATCTTTTAAACCTAATTTAATACTTATTAAATTATAAATCCAAGTTCAATTAAAAAACTTAAATGTTATCCAATTTAATTTTAATAAATATAATAGATTATTTATTAAAATCAAACTTGAAAGATTAAAAAATCTTAGGAGTGAAATTGAAAATTATATGTAATATGATAGATTATTTATAGATTAATAAATAGTAGGGGGTGAAATAGAAAAAAAAATGTTGAGGGCTAACCTAATAGAAAAAACCGAAAAAAAATAAGAAAAACAAAAGTTAAAAAAAGATAATTAAACCGAAAAAAATAAGAAAACAAAAGTTAAAAAAAAAGATAAAAAATAAGAAAACATCAATTTAGAAAAAAAATAAGGCAAATTTGACAAACCTCTTAAACCGGTTCTATTCTCTAAAAGTTGCATCCCGTAAAATGTTTTACTCAAATTCAATCAAGAAACATAATTTTTAACCAATTTAATTTTAAAGAATGAGATCGGTAGAAAAATATTAATAAAAAAACATGAAAAAGCAATAGAGAGAATAAGGATAAAATTTGATAGAAAAAATCCAAGGAGGATGCAATTTAATGAAAAAGGTAACAAATAAAATAAATATCAATTAAAAACATAAGGACTAAATTTTAAAGATTAAAAAAATCATAGAAGATGAAATTAAAAACATCTATAAAAACTAAGCAAACCCAGACAAACATCTATAAAAACCAAGTAAACCCAGACAAACATCATAAACATGGTCAAATCTTAAAAAGCTCGCAACCTATGAAACCCTTTATCCAGGTCCTATCAAGAAGTTTATTATAAGTTAGTTTAAAAATATAAATTTTAAAAACTTGTCAAAGCAAAAAAAAAAAAAAGCTTCAAGCAAACCCGGCAGCTAACCGGGGTCAACAAATAAAACACATGAAAAAACAATCCATACAAAACAAGAAAAATAGTAATTAAAATAATTAGGACTAAACTTGACATAAAAATTTAAATGAAATTAAATGTTTAGAAATGAAATTGTAAAAAAAAAAACAAATCCATTAAGAAAATGATTAAAAATAACAATTAAAAGAATTAGAACCAAATTTGAGATAAAAACTAAATTAAAATAAATGTCTAGGAGTGGAATGGAAAAAAAAACAAATCAATCAAGAAATGATTCAAAACAAAACAAATAACAATTAAAAAAATGAGAACCAAATTTTAAAACAAATTAAAAAAATCAAATGATCAAGGATGAAATAAAAAATAAATTCAATTAGAAAAAATAAATGTAAATAAAATAATTGCAAATAAGAGAAGAGGGATTGAATCAAAGGAAAAAAAATAAATTGAAGGGTTGATATGATTTCTTACATGGCAACACGCAATCCAAGGAAGAAAGAGAAAGGAAAAAAGAATAATAATTTTGGGTCGAATCACACCAAACCACCACACACGCACAACCCAAAAAGGAAGAGGACGTCGAGATAAATCAGATGATGCAAAGGAATCACGATTATAACCACCAGAGTGACTAATGCATTTGAGGCACGCATCAACAGCTTTTTTGTTTTTTTTTTATTTGTACAAAACTAAAAATGCTCTTAAGACTAAACAATAATAACAAACAATCCATAATGAAATTACAACCAAGCTCTTGAAGCCAATGTTAAAAAATTTAAATGGTAAAAGTAATGTAGTAATTATATAGTTCTATCAAATATGAAAATATGAAAACACCGTTATGCAGAAGATATTGAGTTATTTTATTTAAGGATTAAATAAGTAATTTTACTATGTATTAAACACAATTACCAAAAACAACTTAACGCAATTCTTAAAAGATATTTATGTCATGATATGAATATCAACCTACCATGAAATCAAAACAAAAGTTAAATGACCAAAGAATAATATAATAATTATATTATTATAATGAATAGTAATATACTAGTATATTAGCTCGTGCTCTGCAGCGAGTTAATATCAAAAAAAATTTCAATGTCAAAAAACTATTAAGAGAATAGAGAATGCTTTTAGGCCTTTTGGGTCCGACGATCATGCCAGACCCAAGAGCCTTGGGTTTAGCGACCTTGCCAGACTCAATCGGCAACCAAATTGTGTAGAATTATTTATAAATGAATAAATTTAAATATTAACTAGATTAACCTTTTGTTTTATCAAATAATAATTGATTTATTTAATTCTTGAAATACATAATATAATTTATAATTGCTTTTAATTAAAAAAATTAGGGACATAATTGAATTATATGCCACATGTTTATAAATTAATAATAAATAAATTAGTTTCTGATTCATGAAAAAGAATTGAAGCAGACATTACTATGATGTTCTAAACAACAACCAAAAAAGGCTTTGATACTATTAATTTTTGTTTAAAATAGTCAAAACAACGTAAGATAGTAGCAAAAAATAACCTATAAGAAAATTAATAAAGAGTTCAATTTATTATGATGAGTTTTGAAGTAGAATAATTATTTTTAAATTTTAATGTTTATATTTTTGTTGATTTTTAAAGTTTTTTAGAGTTTTCATAATCGAAATAAAGTATAACGACAATACTATATAGTTTAGTTATAGTTTAGTTGTCAAATAGCTTATTTATATTATTTTGAGTTTTACATGGTGCATAAATTAAAAATAATTAAAAATAAAAGTAACCTGTGTATTTTATACTGCATTCTATAAAATAATCAATTTTTATGAATTAAAAATTGACTATTTTTATTAATATTGGTTGGTCTTTTTATTAATAAAAAGATGGGTTGAATTTACTTACTTACTTTATATATATATATATATATATATATATATATATATATATATATATATTACAATGTCAATATTGTATTAAGGATGCTAGACTCGCGTGCCTAGGTCTGGTATTATACATGGTTGCCAGACCCAAGGCGCTTAGGTCTGACAATCCATGTCAGACCCAAGCAAACAATAAACAAAGAGAGGACAATAGTACACTTTAGTTGTCAAGAGAAAGAAAAAAAGAGAAAAAACTCAAACAATCAATCACTAGCCGCAATCCAACCATGATATGTCTACACATGCCGCTCCATGTGAAAAAGAGCATGGCTGCGCATCTAGTGATATGACGAATGGATAGATTTGACCACTGGAAAGTATCTTACGCACCTCTTTAATGATGCGAACGTTTTTTTTGTTGATAAAAATCCAACGAGAGAAGGACTTATATTCTTGTACTTTCTTCTCTTTTCTTTTTATTTTTTTGGGTGAGGTGAGGGGAATTTTTAATATTTAATATAAATTCAAAAACACTATTTTGAACGTGAACTCTAGCCAATAAATGTTCCACCGTTCAAAATACTCGAGGTCGAAAATTAGTCTAGTCCCTCTTACTTCTGTAAGGGTAGTAGTAAGAAGCAAAATAGCGTTTGATAATTAGTTATTGTATTGTGCATATACATGTTTAAAATAACAAAACATTATTTAAATAGATTTCATTATTGTGCTTTTTTTAAGATATAAAATGATCAATAAAGACCATATTAAGAGTATTTAGACAAATACATTTTATTTATATTCAATAATTCATGATATCTTAAATTACATAATATTTTGAACATATTTTTTTATATATAAAAGTAAATATCATATTATGAAGAAAAGGATTAATTGGGATAATTAATACACACATCATTTCAATAAAATATTTTGAAATAGATTTATGTAAAATAATAGTAGCTTAATTTAGTATGTGTAATAAAAAAAATAGAGAAAGTTATAATTTTAACTAAAAAAACTCATAATAAGCAGCTGTGTTTTTTTGTTAAATACAAGGATACCTTTTTCTGTTTTAAAAGGAAAATATTTTTTTTAAAAATACATCTATTTTTATTTGAAAAAGATAAGTATTAACCAAACACATATTTTAGATCAAAACAACTAAAAGTAGATTCTTTATAATATAGGGTAACATTATATTAAAACTGAATAAAAAACATATAATGTCGAATAGTACTTGCATTTCATATATTACAAAAAAAAACCTAAAAGAACTCTGATTTTGTGCACACTCTCTAATTAAATTACTATTTTAATCACAAAGAAAAACTCATTTAACATGGTTTTAAGGGTAAAAAAGTCTTTTCAATATGATTCATTGGTCATATCAATTTGAATGAATAGTATAATGGCTTAAATACTCTTAAAAGTAAAAAAATTTAAAACCAGAGAGAAAGGCTTTATCGTCGTTTTGTACTTTTAATGAATAGTAAAAAAAAACTATATTTCTCTTAAAATTAAAAATAACGGAGCATACATTTGGGGGCGCTTAAGTCTTTTCAACACTGTTATTTTATAATTATGTATTAGAATGTGGTGCAATTAGATATTTCACTATATATAAAAATAATTTTAAAAAATAATTGGCACGTGCATGGTATAAGCTAGCAAGTGGGAGGTGTTCGCGCTGTTTGGACGACTCGCACAACACCTCCAGGTGATCAAATGTCTCTATCATCACAGCGTTAGAAGCAGCGAGTCGTCTTCTTCATGATGGTGGAGTGCGTGTTCACAAAAAAGGTCTAGTTAAACTCCAATGAACTTTTTTTTTTCTTCTCTTCTCTTTTGTCTCTCTCCTGGCCTAGAAACTCATGCCAGCTCTTCCAAAAATTAATTGTGTCATCCAGTTTATGTTTCAATCAATTTTAGTCCTTATTATTTTGATTACTATTTTTTTTTTGCTTTTAATACCTTTTGAAATTTATTTGTTTTTCAATTTCATACCTAAACATTTTATTTTATTTTTGTATCTAATGTGGTCTTCATTCATTTTATTACTATTTATTTTTGTTTTTATCATTTTCTTGTATTTTTTTTAGTTTTATCCCTCATCATTTTATTTAATTTAATTTTTATATCAAATTTTGGTCCTCATTCTTTTAATTGTTATTTGTTTTATCATATTCTTAATTTATTTTAATTTTCAATTTAGTCCATCATTGTTTTCTTTCATTTAGTTTTTATGTCAAATCTTGTCCTCGTTGTTTTTATTACTATTTATTTTGCTTTTTTATGATTAGGGATTTTGCTTAGTGATTTTTTAGTGTTTGCCTTTTATAAGGTAGTATTGATATATTTTACTTTGATCTTTTCTTCTAGGTCCTTTTAAAAAATTACTTTCTTATCCCGATCTCATGTCATGGGTCTTAGGTTAAATTAATTTTTTTCAATCTTATTCTTTGATATTAGATTATTGGGCATTGAGTTTTATGATTTTTTTCGCTTTTCTTTACATGGAGGTTGACCCAGGTCGCGGGTTAGTCAAGTTAAACAGAGTCTACTCAATTGTTTTCGATGTTTTTTCTATTGATTTAACTTCGGTCTTTTTGCTAGGTTATTTTTTCTTAAAGTATTTTTTTAGCCTGATCTCATACCTCAAGCAATAGGTTGTTGAGTGAGCTTGGGTTTATTCAAGTTTTTTTCTTTAATGTTTTTGTTTGAATTTTTTTTTCTAAATTTCATCATTTAACCTTAAGTTATTGAGCTTTGAACTTTATTTTTTTTTTTTTGTCTTTAGAGTTTTTTTAGTCTTTTATCCTAGGTCGTGGGTTAATTAAGCTAACCCAACTTAACTCAAATTATCATTGCCCTAAACGTTTTTCTTTTTTAATATCATTGTGTTTGAAGGGTGTATGCTTTATTATGTAATGTTCGAGAAAGTGATTAAAATTGTAATTTTTTAAAATTAAAATTTTTTATTTAAAATTAATTTTTTATAGTTTTAAATATGATATTAAAAATAATTTTTTTAATTTAATATATTTTTAAATAAAAAAAACTTTTAAAAATATACAAAATATTAATTCTTTCCCACTTTAGTCCTCGATTGATTTAAGTTTGCTTTTAGCTGATTGGTTGGGATGACAGATATCAGTGCAAGGACAAGGACAAGGAGTGCCGAAGAGAAAGATAAAGACTCCCACATGTTTGGTTCTTGGTGTGACAAGAAACTGACATTGTTAAGACAAACTAGTGTACGGTTTTCACTGTCTTCTCGATGGTATTTCTCTTTAGTTTTTGTAATTAATTAATATAGACTCCGATGTGAATGAATACTCCTCCCTCTAAAATTAAGAATTTCTTTGTGAATTTTGCTAAGGACAGTATGTGTTGGGCTTTGTAATCATGACCCAGTGATGGTGTATTTGATTTTTGAAAAATGATTTTTAAGAATTATTTTTAAAATTTTTATTTATTTATTTATTATTAGAAAAGTTGGTTAATGAAAAATATTTTTCAATAAAAAATAAATTTGGCTTGGTTTTCAGAAAAGTATTTTTTTTATTTTGGACGGAAAATATTTTCCAGAAGTTATGAAAAATTTAAAAATGCTATATTTTTTGCTAATTATATCAAATTTGATCCTCAAAATTTTGATTGCTATATATATTTTGTTTTGAATATTTTTTTTTCAATTTTATCCCTTAGAATTTATTTTTTATATTAACTTTGGTCCTTATTTTTATAATTGTTATTTGTTTTTTTCTTATTATTTTTTAATTGAAATTTTTTATCTATCAAATTTGGTACTCATTCTTTTGATTGTTACTTATTCTATTTGAAATAATTTATAAAATGGTAATTATTATTATTTTAATTTCTTCATCTTTCAATTTTTTTATTTTTTAGATTTGATCTCTATTATTTTGATTATTATTTATTTTATTTGAGATAATTTATGAAATTATATTTTTTTTCAATTTCATTCTCATTTAACTTTTTAATTTGTAAGATTTATTTCTTATTATTTTAATAAACTTGAAAAAAATAAAACATTAATAAGTTATTTTCCAGCTCATTTTTCATGGCATAACAAAACACTGGAAAGTGTTTTCCAACTTATTTTCCATTACACTACCAAACATCGAAAAATAATTTATTTTTTCAGAATTTACTTTCCAAAATAAAACTACTTTCCAGCAAACAAACAAGGCTTAGGTTTGGTTTTAATTTGTTTTTTTTATTAAATTCTAAATTTTTTCTGCTTAAAATTAATTGTTTTTAGTATTTTTATTATTATTTTAATGTATTGATATAAAAAATAAAAAATATTATTTTTAATATTTTTATAAATAAAAAACACTTTAAAAAACAATTAGTATATTATTCCAAAACACCATTCCTAATAATGCCCCCCGCAAAGCAAATGAGGCTAGTTAATACTAGAAATAAACCTAAAAAATGCATGCCAAATGGGAATCTTCCTTACCATCTAAAACCAAGCCCTTTGAATTCTAACGCCCAGTTAACCACAGAATCAAGCATCTAAAACAAGATTTGAGCGAGTGCTGTTGCTGTTGCTGTTGCTGTTGCAAGAGGTCTGAGTTGCTGCGTGGACTTTGCACGACTACTGGTTGTGTGGGAATGTTCATCATGAACGGAGGAGGTGGCGCTCAGTTCCCACCACCACCTCTCCCTTTCACCCTTACACACTCTGACGTCACTTTTTGACATAACCC